>NW_009934904.1:11007-14133 GCF_000696875.1 Nestor notabilis
CTTAGTAAGGTCGCATTGCATTGGTCACTGCTGACTTCAACTTCCATACATCTGCATTTCATCTGCATGCATCTACATACATCTGCAGCGAGGTTTGTAATGACAAGGAAGGGGTTAACCCAGGGAGCAGGTGGAAAGCAACCCAGCTGCAAAAAGATTAAGCAAGTGGTAGGAGAACCCAGTCTGAAAGGGAAAAAGGCCAGCAGGCAGGCCAAGGAGGAGGGTATGAGCCTAGGGGGGAGGCTGCCAGGGCCACCCTGGAGCCGGGGGAGCCAGTAGGCTGTTGCCTTGAGTGAGGCAGGTGTCTCCTGGCAGCAGCAGATGTGGCTTTGATCTGTGGGCATACCCCAGTGGGGAGAGGTCTCCTCGGGGTAGGCATGCTCTTTGGGGACCTAACCTGGTTGCAGGGCTTGATTCTCCTAGACATTAGCTCTCCCCAGCTTCTCCAGAATCTCACATAAGGTATACTTCACCTGGTTGGAGCAATGTCACTATCTAGAGATCGGTTTGTTAAAGGCCTTAGGTCTCTTCTGCCCATAAAAATGGGAACTGAGCACTTTTAGATACCTCTTTAAAAATTGGGTCTTGCTAAAATTCCTCCCGCAGACCAGACCAGAGCCACGCTTTCTGCTGAGGTTTGAAATGCTATAAATGAACCTTCTATATTGTTGCCTTATGCTTTCAACTTCAGGCACCTCATCCAGACAGAAAAGTAATGAAAGACCTGAAGAAAGTTGAGGGTTGGAAAGGAACAAAGCAGTCCTGTGGCTCTGGGTCCTGTTCCCAAAGCTATCGCTCACTCGCTGTGTGGCCTTGGGCAATCTGTAACACGCTGGTCCAGCTCCCAGTAAAGTCACTGGGAATTTTCTCAGGATCAGGCCCTTAGATTCCTAACAATTCCCTTATTAACCCCCCTGCAAAGCTGGGATAATAATATCCCAGAGTAGTAATGGGTCTAATTCATTAATGTTCGTACAACTTTTTCAGATCTCCAGATGGGAGGCATTATGTCAGCACAAATTATTCTTAATTATCTTTCTCATGGTATTTCCAATTGTCTCTACTCACTAAAGCCAGGAAGTTCCAAAAATCTTGTGACTGTGAGAAAGTTTCTTCTCTGGAGATAGGACCCCATCTCTGGTCCAAAGATAAGTAGAAACCGATATATAGAGATGGCAGTGGAATGTGGGAATATCTGGGGGGTTTGCATGCACCCTGAAAGCAGAGAATTATGCAATGCTAGATATTTACATACAAATTTTATAAAAAGCACCAAGAGTGTAGTCTAGCAAGCAAAATACTGAGGCCAAAATGTCAAATTTGATTCTTAAAACTTGCTGCCAGTGGGAATTTTTAAAGCTCTGCTCCCCGGTATGCGAGAGCACTTACAGAGAAAAGGTAGGTTCTGGCTCAGGTTCCTTGTCAAGAAAAGGAAAGGAGGAGTTCTTTCCCTCCCCACACCCTTATTGCCTGCTAGGGGTTAGTCAGACATCAGGTCCAGGCACGGAAAAGCAACGAGGTCAGGTGAGTAGGCAGCAGATAAGGGATTTCACTGGGGAGAGGTCAGCATGAATGAGTGGTAACATATCATTTGGGAAAAGGAAGAAACATGCTGCAAATCTCACATACACACACACACACTCACTCACTCATATGCATGTATGTGTATGTATATACCTATATCTATCCCGTAACATTCCCTACAGCTATTCAGTTTCATGTTCCCTGACCTGACTTTTGGATCTATACAGCTTTGTATGCTTTAACTATCTGATTTTAGCCACCCTCACTACCAAAGATGAACACTGAAGAAAATCTACAGGTATAAAAGTAGTTTAAAGAGACCATGGCAGATGCTGTAAGGAACACGGTACTATAGAAATCAGTGTCACAAATACTGCATTCCCCTTTTCCCTGTCATCTCATGTCTTCCCTCCACATAACCATCCCTTTGCAGATAGAAAGCTTGCTACGCTGCTTTGGGGAAGCAGGTAAATGTTAATGTCCTGATGGATCTAGCTCTTTTAGCTCATGCATTATGTCAAAACTGGTCAAAGACAGGAAATTAACCTACCTCCCTCCCCCAGCTGTGCACACACGCACAGACACACACATGCACAGCCACAGCCAAAGCCTTCGGCAAGCCATCTGATAGCAATCAGTATTTTGAGAAGTGATAGCTCATCTGTAGATTCAGCATTCTTTTGCAGCAGAAGGTATTATGCAAACTAGCTCCATTAGAAAAGCAAACATCAAAGCAAAACATGTTTTCGAAGAGACAAATGCATAAACTATGTGGTACCTGACACTGAAACAGAAATAGAATAATTACACTTGCTCTCAATGGAAAGCATAGCTGCAGAGAATAATAAAGGCACCTCTTACACTGTACCCTGTACTGTGCGTGAAAGGGAGAGTAACCAGCTAGTGAGATGCAGCTGAGGAGAGCCTGAAAGGGCTGATACCATCCTCCTCAGTGAAGGACAGGACATCATGAGCTGGATTGCACTAACTGTGGTGCAGCGCAGCTACACCGTGCCCTCAGCACCAGCTGGAATGCAAGGTGCCACTCCAGCCTTAGGGGAAAAGGAAAAAAAAGAGTGCAGCTAAGGTTACACAATTACCTGTCTTGAAAGTGCACAACTTCGAAAAAATATGCATACCTCCCTGACCATAAGTAGCCACGAAGTATGCTCCATGGATCCTTTGACGAAGGTCTAAACAAAGGAAGCTCTCTCTCTGTAGGCAGCCTTTTGCCTAGCAGTGGATGCTGTTGCTCAGTCACTGCTACTGTAAGGAAAAATAAAAGCCCTCATGGGCAGGATGGAAGATGGAAGGCGTGAAATGAGGTTTGGATCATGCTGTCACAGTGCTGGCAAAACAACACAGCCAAGTATCACTAATTCATTTAAATCAGGAGCACAGTAAGTCAGAGACTACCAGGACTTCTGCAAAAGTTGAACAAACTTGCTTTAGGGAGGAAATGTTTGCTGAAGTTCGCAGGACGAGTTGGAAGTACATGCATGTGCTCTCTCTTTCCTTCGCCTCAGCCCCCCTCTTTTTGTCTTTCCAAGCCCATTTCTCCAGCACACAGATCAGCTATCAGGCCAAGAGAAAGAAAGAGTG
>NW_009934904.1:14164-28423 GCF_000696875.1 Nestor notabilis
GACCTTGTCCTCTAGTGCCGAGGGCCTGTGGGTTTGGGCCAGGAACAGGAATTCCCTGTACAGACACTGAGTCTGCTGGAGGAGACAGGAGAGCCTGCTCCACAGAAGAGCACTTTGTTCACTGCCACCAAGGAAAACTTACACAACAGACACACACAACCATGGAAATATGAATATTTTAAAAGTGTGTTTTTTTCCTAGAATACACAGTGCTCTTATTTCCTTAGGGGGGCAGTAAAAATTGGGCAAGAGCATATTGCCAAATGCATAACAGTTAGTGAGGATATTAATCCTGCGTGCTGTAGTTACAGAGCAGGGCACCAGAGCAAGGTATGAATTGATCAACAATTCAGAATGATTTACTGACAAATAAAATGCCCACTGATCATGTCTACCAGAAATGCTTGGGTTTTAAATCCTACCTGATTTTTAATATATTTTCTGTCATTTCTGTCATTTTCTTGGAAACTGCAGAGTTAAAATCCTTTTCCCTTTGTGCCCCAAAAGTATATGTGCATCTGTGTTTGTGTGTCTACATGATTTCTATGTGCAAAATCAAACGTAGATATCAATACCAGATAGTGCTGTTGTGCAGCTGGTTTGTGCTGCATCACTAGCACAGATCAGCCCTTACAATGGCCTGAGAAGACCCGTGTGAATATAGATAAAATAGACAGTTAAGACTCTAACCTTTGAGTTGGGAAACCTAGCCTAATTTCACATTCTTCCTAAGGTGCTTTATTAAACTGTTTGGAAATTAATTCCTCTTGCTTTAACCATCTAAAAGACAGGTGCCATACTAGACACCCAGGCTTCCTATAGATGCAACAGGGTGTTGATCCACCTTATCTTCAGAGTTACTCCATTTGTCTTCAGTTAGTCCATATATCTTTCTCCCTTTGTCCTGACTAAAGAGTGAGCCCAAACGGATAGCTTAGGCTTGATAGCTAACTCTTAGATAGCTAATGTTAACTGATGTTTTCTTCCTAGGCCGTACTTCCCTATCTTACAAGGGTCATATGAGAAAACATTCATTAAAGATTATGGGCTGCATTTCTATTAAGATGACACGTAAGAAGAACTTAGATGGTTTACTGGCAACTGTGAACATTCTAATGTTATTTTCCAAGGTTACAGCTCTAAACAACAGCAAAACACAACTCAGTTCAAAAGGATGTATATCTGGATGTGGGGGCCATGTAAATGCCCCAAAGCCCATGGTCTGTAGGGTCCCAGCACATGAGGCTGTGGAAATGGAGGATGGCTGGCGAAAGCTCTGATGGGGACACTAGTCTGGTATTCCTGTTTCATTCCTGGTACCAGGTGTCTGCCAAATACATTAGGCCACTGTTTACTCATGGTCTTCTAACTTAAATCGGGGAACTGGCCTAGCAAACAGTCACCACAGGAAACAAAGTCAGCTTTATATCACCTTACCAAACCCCACCTCCTAGTCCAAGTCAGGAACTTCTTGGTGAGGACCTCAGCTGTGGTTGCTAGGGTACATGGATACATCACCCAGGGGTTACCACTAAAAGTTAGTTTCTCAGAACTGCTGCAGCACTGTGTATGCATGTGTACCCACACAGAGACTGTATATTGCACATAGGATCATCGTTTCATCTTTACTCAGTCCTGATTTAACTCTAGTAATGGCAGATTTGCTCAAAAAAAGAAAAACAAAACAAACAAAACCCCACCAATCTTATCTTAAATGTTGTACAGTACATTTTAAAAATCTGTGACTAGTTGCTAGTCAAAGAAAATACGTGCTGCTAGAGGACAAAAATCCTACAATCCTATGAAAAGGCTTGCACTGGGAATGTATCTTCTGCAGTTACAGGTGTCTTTTTCACCTGGGTTGGCTGGAATAGAGTTAATTTTCTTCTTGGTAGTGGGTACTGTGTTGTGTTTTTGATTTAGTATGAGAATACTGTTGATAAAACACTGATGTTTTAGTTGTTGCTAAGTAGTGCTTACCCTAAATCAAGGACTTTTCAGTTTCCCATGCTCTGCCAGTGAGCAGGTGTACAAGAAGACGGAGGGAGCAGAGCCAGGACAGCTGTCCTAGAGTAGCCAAAGGGATATTCCATACCACAGCACGTCATGCTCCGTATATAAACTGGGGGAGCTGGCTGGGAGAGGCCGATCACTGCTCAGGGACAGGCTGGGATTCAGTCAGAGGGTGGTGAGAAATTGCATTGTGCATCATTTGTTTTGTTTGTTTGGGTTTGTTTTTTCTCTATTTTCCTTAGGTTTTGTTCCTCTCTCTCACTCTTTTTCATTGCTATTATTATTGTTGTTGTTGTTATTATTGTTGTTGTCCTCGTTGTTGTTATTACTACATTTCATTTCAAATAATAAACTGTTCTTAACACATGGGGTTTACCTTTTTCTGATTCTCCTCACCATCCCACTAGGGAGGGGAGGCAGAATGAATGAGCGACTACATGGTACTTAGTTGCTGGCTGAGGTTAAACTACAACACTTGCCATTCCTCTTGTGCCACATCAGACTGGGAACATTACATATCTTCACCATGTTAATGTAAATAACTGCACAACATAGAGTTGCATCCCCCATACTAGAGAAAATTAACTTTCTATGTCTCAGACCCCTTAGCTTTTAGAAGTGTTATTATGATATTCCTTGACACATTCTACTCTTGCACATTACCTTTCCAAATTACTACCCTTATCTAGAGTTCCTCATGCCCCACATTGGGCACCAAAGAGGTCTGTGGTGGGCTGACCCTGGATGCATGTCAGGTGCCCACCAAAGCCACTCTAGCACTCTCCCTTCTCAGCTGGATGGGGAGGGAAAATACAATGAAAGGCTCGTGGTGAAGATAAGGACAGGGATAGATCGTTTACCAACTACTGTCATGGCCAAAATTGACCTGACTTGGGGAAATTAGTTTAATTTATTGCCAATCAAATCAGAGCAGGATAATGAGAAATAAACCCATTCTTAAAACACCTTTCCCCCTCCATCCCTTCTTCCTGGGCTCAGCTTCACTCCAAATTTTCTCTATCTCCTCCCCCTGAGCAGTGCAGGGGCACAGGCAATGGGGTTTGCGGTCAGTTCATCATACACTCTCTCTGCCACTCCTTACTCCTCAGGGAGACTCCTCACACTCTTCCTCTGCTACAGTGTGGGGTCACTCTCATGGGAGACAGTCCTCCATGAACTTCTCCAATGTGAGTCCTTCCCATGGGCTGTAAACTTTCATGAACTGCTCCAGCATGGGTCCCTTCCATAGGGCGTTATAGTACATAGTTGACTAGAGAAAAGCAAAGAGCCTATATCAGCTGCAGGTGGAGGTAAGGGCAGAACATGCATCCATCCTGATAGATCTATCATCTTAGAGGTTATCTAAAGGCAAGGGAGTTGGTGAAAAGGGTGATATGAGGATAACTGCAGAAACTTTGCAGTCAGTTAGAAAAACCCACAGAAGTTTTCAATGAGTAGGAAGCTGAGGAAAACCCATTGGACGTCACACAAAGGAGAGGGAACTCAGTCCATGGCTGAAAGGCAGTGGAAAAGTGGATGCCTGGGGTCAAGAAGACCAAGTCAAGGGATTAAGGAAACAGATTGTGTAGTTCAAACTTTTTTTGAACCTAACAAATATTAATTTTGGTTCAAGGAAAGGGCTTAAGTTCCAAGTTGGTTCCTATTTTAATTGGATCAACTTACATGTTTATAACTACAATAATTTGAAGGTATGTGATTTGTAAATATCAAATAAGATGAAATCTAGCATACTGCATACTTTTTGCTTTTTAATAATATCAGCCAAATTTATTGGCTGTTGCAGATAGCCTGTATTTCAGATGTATACATAAAATTGTCTTTCTGTTGTAGATTAATATCATTACAAAATATTACAGATGTTTCATCCTAACATAAATTATATCATGATGGTCAAAATACTGTTGTAACATCCACTCACTGAATGGTGAAGAGGTACACACAGCTTTTTATCAAAATTAGGCAAGTTCCAAAGACCTGTGAACCCTTTGCCCTCAGGTGAGTTGGCATAGACTGTAACATATATTTTGAAGTCTGGGGGAATGTTTAATATACGTAAAAATTATGCTTTCATTTCTGTTAATCCCAAGGCTCAGAACATGTGTTTTAAATTCCACAAGTGTACCAGGTACTTGGAGATCACAGCCTACTGTTTTGCCTTTGTAGATGCCTTTTGCATGCGCCAATAATGAAGTTGGATCACAAATAGAAACACACAAATAGAGAAGTGGAGGGGGGAAAAATCCTTTGTTGTTTTAGAGTCTTGACTGAAGTACAAGTAAAAATGCTGAGAGAATATCATACAGTGTTACATTGTGCATGACTTCATATCCGTTCACAGAGTAGAATTTCTGGTGGCAAACTGCTGCTAAAAAAAAAAAAAAAAAGCATCATTAGGATATGTAATTAATTTTGTTTGCTGGGCATCGTTCCTTCACTTTGGGTAGTGCACAGAAGACCCTAATTTTCAGTTATAGAAAATACACTTTCAGTGTTTTTCCCTTGGCACACGCACAGAAAATTCAACTAGTGGCTCTGGAGGAATCTCAAGTCTGCCACATAGGTGGTCTGCTGCCTGCTGAAGAAGTCTGGATACCTTTATATCTGGGACATAATTTTTCTGTCACAGTATGCTCACTGCTCAGAAATTCCAAACTCACCCCTTAAATCAAGCCCAGGGTTTCTCTAATACATAGCTGGAAAAAAATCCTGAGGAATTATTTTTAACGCTACCACAGAACGTGTCAAAGAATCCCTTCAGAGGTGAGGTACAGCTTGTGTATAGGTAGGGCAGCTACCAGATTCCTAGGTGGCTGCAGGTGACACATTTCTTGTAGATTCCCATGGAAAGTCTCATTTCTTCCAGTCTGAACTCTGTTTCAGTCACTGCAGAGCTAAATGCTATGTCTTTGTCAAAATGTAAAACAAAACAAAAATTCCCCAAACAGTAAGTAAGACTGAGACTCAAACCAGGGTACTCAGGTTACAGGATATATATGTGCGTGCATATTTGCGTGTGTATATACACTGACACGTACACAGGCACATACAGAAAAATACACATATTTTGCTCTAAAAACATGTGGTATCTGCGGTGCACAGAAACAAAACATTGTCTTTCAACCAAAAAGCCTATTCACCTTGTGCAGAGTGCTTCTTTTGGGAGACAGATACCTCCTCACACAAAAAAAAAGAGAAACCGAAAAAAACCCTAAACCAAACCACCAGAAAACAGCAGCAGAACAATAGCATAGCCCAAATGTAGTCTGGTCTGAAGAAGAAGCAGTCATGCTGTTGGTTGGTATAGCTAGTAAATTAATTCCGAGACAAAGTCCTTTTTATTCACTCCCGGAAAAATGCAATCCTTAAGTGAGCATATCTGTCCTTGGATCTTATGGAAGTGACTTCAGCAGACTCAGCTCGCCAAACACAGAAGTCTGCATTGCATATGATGGTTGTTAGAAAATACTAATATTCTGAGGAAATATATTCTGTAATATGCTGAAATATTTGTAGCGCCCAAACTACCAATAATTGTTTAATTATGTATAAAATGGAATTTGTTGACTCTGAACAAATGAACAGCAGAAGTTATATCAGTTCAGTAAAACTGATTCATTGCATTTGACAATGCCATTGTTCCTTAGGAGAATTATTGAACTCTTCTTCAAGTTAGACAAATATATAGAGCAGAAGCTCAGTTTTCTTCTACTTCCTCTGCACTCTCCAAATGTTTCTGACAGCATTTAAAGGTGTTATCCACATGAGAACAGATTGGTTGTTCAAGACTTTCATCATGATGTAGGTACAGACTGTGTTTACATTACATGTTAAGCTTGAAACCAAGGAAAGTTGCATCCAGCTGGGGAGGGAGTAATCCAGAACTACCAGAATTGTGGCAGTGTTTCAACAAAGCCACACTCAAACATAACCCAGAAAGGAAGACATGAACACAGAGAGAAAGAGCTCCAGCATGGAAAGTAATACAGCTTTCATTAACCTTAAAAAAGGTTAATTTGCTATGAATAGTGCCGTAAGTCAGTTGGATAGCTTAATCATTACATGAAGGACAACAGAAGATGCCTAGCAATGAAAGAAAGCTTCAGGTTTAAGACAAGACTGTATTCAAGGATCCCAAAGGAAGAAGAAAGGATCAATCAAAGGGAAATATCCAGGTGGAGAGTTACTTTACTCAAATGCATCAGCACAGCATCTACAAATGGAACATGAGAGAGCACTCAGAAGCAAAATACTCAGAAACCTATTTGCTCTGGTTCCACCTTGTTTACAGATAAATCAGCTCCATAGTAGGCAGTAAAAGGAGTAGAGCAACAGAAGAATAAACTGTGGTCACGCACAGAAAAGCTGAGGTTCCCTTCCTTTCTCTGGACATGTATTTTAGAATATGTATATGGATAGCATCTCTCAGTCTACCTATTTTCAGTAACGTGTTCACAAAACCAAGACATGACATTGATAAAATTCAGACAATTCCACAAATGTTTTCCCAAAAGAAGCTGATGGATACTGTTTAAGGAATTTACCTCCTTTAGTCCAGGGTTGCCTCAGGTGACCCAAGAGAATATAAAAGCAGTGCATATTGAACAATGGATATTTGGCTTGAGTTACTAAGATTTCTCTGGAGTCTGCTAGTCTCCCAAAAGAAGGTGCAAAATCCCATTTGAATAGAACCAATCTCATAAATCATAATATGGCATCCAGTGGAAATAAAAAAATTACTTCAAGGACCAAGTATTCAGATTTGATTCAAAAAAGTAGGCCTGCAAAAATGAATCCTGGCTAAAGTACCTGCCAACTTGCATTTGCATATATGTAGATTGAGAAATTAAATCAGAAAAACAGGTATTCCACTGAAAAAAATTACATGATTTCCTATAATAGTTAAATACACTTTAATTTTAACACAATTTAATTTTCTAGTCTACCAAATAGAAATACAGCACATAGCTTATCAATTTCAGTAATATAGGCTCTTATTCATGGATTTACCTGTTTGTGTCACCCACTCGTGATTTTTTAATACATATTTTTTCTACAGCATTCAAAAGCAGGGTCACTATCCAGTGGAATTATAGCATGAAAACCCTTACAGACTGTATGAGAGAGAGATGTCTAACATAATCCACCTTCATAATCCCACTCAGCTAAAGGCTCTGATTTAAAGAAATCCTTTAATGACCACCGAAAGGCATATTCAAGCCCATTCACTTTGTCCATCAAGTAACACTATACTTAGTGCTAAGTATGAGTATTAACTGGTTTGCTGAATCTGAATTCTGAAGAAAAAAAAAAAAGCTTTGCTATTATTAAGAAATGATTTTATATGAAAATGGTAATCACCTAAAAATCCTCTACATGGATATTTACACTATTTTTTTTAAAGGTGGACTTTTGCAAGGTTCTCAGTGTAACTGCTAATAAGTATATGTTACAAATCCTCTGCTTCTGTCAATCCACCCTGCGTATATGTTGCTAAAGCTCCCAGCTGTAGAGCCTTGGCTCTTAACCCAGGTGCTAAGACTCGCATTGTTCACTTTGGGTCCCTGATACGTTAACTAAGAGGGCACCTGACACACAAACTGAGAGCAATCCCAGGCTCAGGCTGCTGTGGTCCCACATACTTGGATGATATAATCTTGGAGTAAAAAACCTTTTAGTTAGTGTGTATTACAAACCCTCCCAGTCTCAAAAACCTGATCCACGGATGTTATGAGATTTTGAAAGAGCCTGGCACTCAAGGTTTACTAGCTGCAAATCAAAGTGATGCTTTGCAAACAGAACTGTATTGAAGCAATATAACTTTTCCTTTTGTCACCTACAAGAAGGGCTCAAAGGAGGATCCAGGAAATTATACTCCAATCAGTCTTATTTCAGTTCCTTGGGAACGTTATGGAGTGAATCCTCCTGGAAGCTATCACAAGTCAAGTGAAACATATGACTGGGAAATGTCAGCATGGATTCACCAAGAACAAATTGCGCTTGACAAACCTGATCACCTTCTACAACAAAGTAGTCTGCTCATTTGATGATGTGGGGTGGGCAGTGGACATTGTGTATTTGGATTTCTCCAAGGCTTTTGATACAGTTTTCCACAGCCTCCTCCTAGAGAAAGAGACACGTTATGATCTAGACAAGTGGTCTGTGCGGTAGGTGGGGAACTGGCTGAGCGGCTGCCCCCAGAGTGTGGTTGTGAATAGTTCCTTTTCCAGCTGGCAACCTGTCACTACTGGTGTCCCCCAGGGATTGATATTGGGCCCAATGTTGTTTAATATCTTCATAAAGGATCTGGCAGATGGATCAGTTACACCCTGGCCGAGTTTGCCAATGATACCAAACTGAGTGGGGAAGTGGACACTTTGAAAGGGAGAGCCACTCTGCAGAATGACCTGGACAGGTCGGAAGAGTGGGCTAACAAGAACCTTATGAAGTTCAACAAGGACAAGTGTAAGGTCTGGCACCTAGGAAAAAATAATCAAAGAGTGCTGCACAGACTCGGATTAATTCAGCTGGGGAGCAGCTCTGCGGAAAGGGACCTGGGGGTCCTGGTGGACAGCAGGCTCAACATGAGTGAACAGTGTGCAGCTGTGGCAAAGAAAGCCAACAGGATGCCAGTTTACATTAATAACGGCATCACTAAGCAGAGATAAAGAAGCCACTGTCCCACTCTACCTGGCACTTGTTAGGCCGTACTTGGAATGCTGTGTTCAGTTTTGGTCCCTGCTATACAAAAAAGATGTGGACAGGCTGGAGAGGGTCCAGAGAAGGGCCACTAAGATGATCAAAGGACTGTATGAGGAAAGGCTGAAAGAACTGGATCTGTTCAGCCTTGAGAAAAGAAGGCTCAGGGGAGACCTTATCACCATGTTCAGTATTTAAAGTATACAAAGACAAAGACTGCCTTTTTACAAAGAATCACATGGAAAAGATGAGGGGTGATGTACCTGGGTTAGTCCTGGGGAGATTCCAACTGGACACAAGAGGAAAGTTTTTCACAATAAGAACGATCAGCCATTGGAATAATCTCTCCAGGGAAGTGGTGGATTCCCCAAGACTGGACACTTGTAAGATCTGCCGGACAGGGTGCTGGGACATCTAGCCTAGGTCATGCATTGCCAGGAAAGGTTGGACCAGATGATCCTTGAAGTGCCTTCCAACCTGGTATTCTGTGATTCTGGGAGTAAAATTTGGGCTGCAGATCATCTTATTTTGTCTTCCAAATCAGCTTAAATTAGTGAACAATTTGGAACTTCTGCACATGAGAGCAATGCTGAATTAATAATTACAAATTGCAGAATTGTACTTCCATCAGTCTCATGCTACCAAGGTTTCTTTACATCACACATGTATGACAGCTTGTATTCCATGCGTTAAGTCAGGACCAACTCACTGACAATGCGTGGTCTTTTATTACTGTGATTTGCCTCAAAATCATTCTGTGGAAAGAAATTGTGAAGAAAACCTGCAGGACTCTATTTCCACTTGAAATTATAGCATGTTTTGGCTACCATACATTACTTTCAGAAGTGTGAGCCCACGCATGATACACACAAGTATAAGATCTGTAAAAGAAAATGATACAGAAATGCCCTTCTAAATGAGAAAAAACTTAATGATTATTGTTGCCAATATCTTGAGTTTTAAAGATAAAATAAAAGCCTATTATGTTCCTTTAAAATATTAAATAAAAAAAAAAAGAAAAAATGAAAAATGAGAAAGGAGAAAGGAGAAAGAAAAATGGCAGCAGTAACAGAATAGCCAAGAAGCTAAAAATAATATAAAAAGAACAGTTGCCATTTGGAAAATGAGCAGACTTCATTTAAACATATAAAGCCTCCCTAGTAACAATTACACTTATATTAAATAAGGTAAAATGTAGCCCTTTTGTCAGCCTAAGTTAGAGAAAGGTGAGGATTGTACTTCTTACTGGTTTTGATGTGAACACCTTGTATAGCATGCCTCTGTAGCTGCAGAGTTTAAAATTTCTCAGGCAGAGAAATATCTCCATTGCTTGTTCCCATATAGAAGCTCCTTCTCCTCCCAGTAGCTTATGGGACCAGACCAAGCTAAGCCAAACACATCTAGTTGGCCTGTACAGTTTCATTTGTGCCTTCGTTACATATTTAGTAAATCACATGCATTGATGTTCATGTAACAAAGTGGATGCCATAGACCCATATACAAACACAGAGTCTTATTTCTTTCCTTACCCTCAGCTACAGAACTTCAGTCCTGAAATATATACTGAGACTGTCAACACCTTCACTCCTCAGTAACAATAGCCTGTGTCTAAAGAGCATCCCTATTTGCAGCAATTAAATGCATGTCAGATATTCATGTATGCCATGGTTACCCATAACAAAACCATATTGGAGTATGAAGAGATTTAACATTCCTGAGCCCCTGTTGTCTTGCCACCCATTTCATTTTAAAAGTAATAGTAGTCACACACCACTTCATGGGTGCGTGGATCCAACTTTAACAGGATTCCTTGGGGGACACTTAAAAAGGCGTATCAAGAGTGAAGCTTCAGGGACACAGACTGAAGGTTGATAAATATTTTCCACATGCTCGATGCATTGGGGAAAAGAAGAAAAAACAACAGCCTTTGTATCCTTGACCCTTTGCCTACTGTGCATTTTGGACACTCATATGTATGCAATCAGAGCCTAATGAGAGCGTGCATGACTTGCCAAGGCAAAAGTTTGACCTCAATCAAAAAGTGATTTCTGCAGAGATGAAGGAGGATTAGGAAAACTGTATTCCAATTGCTCATCAGGGCAATGTTATTCTTGCCCCTGTAGAATCAGTATTTTATTAAAGAAACCCTGTGCTGAAGTGCTGAATTCCACAACTAAGCACTGTGCCAAAAAAGCTCTCAGTGGCACGGTCTCATTGGATTCTTCCCCACTATAAAAGGGGATACTGCAGCTGGTTGTGCCTGCGCTGAACTGTCACTGTAGTTGATTTTTGGCTGAATCCCAGGGGAGATTCTATAAGCCTGTTAACAAACAGATTTCAACTGTCTGAATGTATCATGTGACTCAAAACTTCTCAAGGTTTCCTCAGCTCCAGGTATTTTGTAGTGTAATCTCCACATATAATCTAAATATACTGGTTCAGTTGGGAATGTAATCCTGCCTTCATGCAAGCAGCACTCTGCAGAAGATGCTAAACATTCATCTCTCTACCATAACACTGTAAATAACATACCTAATATGCTTCCTACCAGCTAAATTAACAAGATTGAAAGGAGGTGCTTGGGAAAGGAGCAAATAATATTGCATTTTTCTTCACAGAACAGCAGATGCCTGCATCCACAGAAGACTCTTCAGCTTAAGAACTGGAAGTAACTTCTCAGGTGCACAGTGAGACTGCAGAGTTGCGCTTCTGAGTTCTCCTTCTGCCCAGCAAGAAAGCTCACTCGTGCTACAGAAACGAGAACAAGATGTTTATGGCATGAACTTGGTTAACTTGTGGAGTGCTGAGACATAGTGTACATTCAGGGGTTGGGCACCATTAACGTTAATGAAAGGCTAGGATGTACATGCACAAGTTTTTACAGATGAGGCATTAATGGATATGTATCATACTTCCTAAGGGCACTAAATCAGCAAAACGGCAAACCCAAAATTAGACAGCTCTCACTAGAACACAATACATTGAACGGCTTGTTTCTTTGAGCAAATGGGTTTGTGTGAAGGAAATCCAATTTAGGACAATACATATGTGGAATGAATATAAAGATAAGCAAAAAAAGACCTCTGCCTGTGACCCTGTGCAATGAAATTTTACATTTAGTGTTTGTAGTGTTTACAACTTGCTGGGGTTTGGGTTTTTCTTTATTTCCTCTTTTCTTTTTTCCTTTGGTTTGGGTCAGGGTGAGTAGAAAAGCCCAGAGGAAAATATTGAAAACAAAAAGAAAAGAGGAAAAAAAAATCATAAAAGCACTTGAAGAGGAAAATAAGACACTCAAGCATAACATACCCAACAAAAGAAATACCATAGTGCATAGTCATATGCCAGCATTAACTGATTCAAGAGTGCCTCTCCTGACTGTCACACTGCTGTAACAATGGGCTGGCAGGAGGGGAGAGGATAATATATTTTGGTTTTCTATTCCTTTTTAGTGGGCCATGAGTCTGTCTTCAGTGCTGCAGTTTCTCCATAGTTGCATAGTCACCTGTAAATAATATTTCTGTTGAGGCAGCTAAACTGTTTAAAATAAAACATCACAAGTAGTTTTCTTACATTTTATTGTTCAAAACAACATGCTTATGTTCAAAACAACAGCTCAGGCACTATTTCTGAAGTGAGGAAGGGCACTTGACAGCAGGTTCAAGCGGTGCCCCAAGGTCCCCAGACTTTGGTCCCTCCTTTTTCCTCCAGAGGAACAGCTCTGCCTTCCCCAGATAGGAAAAGGGGCAGGATTGTGGGTGCACTTCAGACACCACCTAGCTATGGATCTGATGCAGTGGGGAAGCAGGAGGTTGGGGAAAGAGGAGCATCACAGAGCTAGGGCCATCTCCAGAAAGGTCGGTCCATGCTAATACACTACCGTTGGCTAAAGCTGGAGAACAAGGGATCGAATCAGCACCCGTTCACCCAGGCTGTTTCTTTTATCTTGTCATGGACAGTACTGATCTGCCCAGGAAGGAAGGAAGGAAGGAAGGACTCAGTCCAACTTTGGGATCCCCACTTAGCAGCCACCCTACCCAGGATTCAAGGTTTATTTGGGCACCTCCCATTTCCCACCCTGGGCACCCAAGGTACCAGCCTGACATCAGGCTGGAGGAGCCCAGCATCCAGCCCTACCACAGCCAGCATACTCAGAGTTGGGACAGACACTGTGAACAGCTCTGTGGCGGGACAGTGCCTAGAGCTGCCTGATTGGCCCTTGGCTCTGGTGGGAGCAGCGCTGGAGCCTGGAGCTGGTCTTCTGTGCCTCCAAGAGTAACTGCATGCACTGACATGGGAATTGACAGCATCCATACTAGGTCTGTCGTCTTAGCACTCACCCTAGCAGTGATCCTGAAGAGGTCTGAATTCATCCAGGTCAAGGGAGCTCTCTTGCCCAGGCTTTGCTATATGAGGTCTTATTAACTCAAGGTCTGCCAAGTGGTGTCTTCCTTTCCCTTGTTGAGGATGACCTGCTACATATAAAGCCACGTAAGACAGTAAGACAAAGAAGCAAGTTGAAAAATAAGCCTATAAATATATTGATAAGGCACTTTGATGCTATCTAGAAATCCTCCCTGGCTCACAGTGTTTGCCCCTGCAGTTATTTTTATTTTTTTCCAAATAAGTGACTGTTTAATGCAAACTATGCAAAAATGCAGAAAAGGGGACCAGTACTGAGAACCACATTTGAAATAGAAAAGGGTAAGCCCTGCACAGTTCTTCGGAAAGGGTACCACATATGACTGTTCATGTGAAAATGCCCTCCACAATGGGAAAATTAATCATCCAAGAAGCTGATGGGTTCAAGGTGATGGAGATGCACTGACTTGGGTGTTTAATCTCCAGGTATAGAGATCAGGGTTTCAGTATTCCCTACTGGGACACTGTGAAAGAGCTGCATCCCATCCATCACTGGGAATTTTCATCTCCCTTCTGAAGCCTAACTTAGGGGGCCAGAACTATACAAATTAGGCATTATGTTGTATAATGTGTAGACATGTATGTCTTTCTCATCCCATCTTCCAAAGAGCTAGCAAAGTTTGGCTTATTATTCAAACTTTTCCCCAAGGTCTGACTTCACTGAGAATTTTCTTGCTATACATCTCAACTGCATTGCCTTTATTTTAGCTTGTTTATTACAAGGTTTCTCAATATGATCTCCCCATTCCAGCTACCCCAGCGAAAACAAAGAATTCATTTTCCCACCTTAGCTCCCATGCACGTTGGTGCTAGTTGGCGTGGTTTTGTAGTATTATAAAATTTAAGGGAGGTTTTACCTTAAAAAAATAAGTCAAATCAATAAGAGAGAAATTTCTCTATAGCCTAGCAGACACTCCTAACTTTTTACATCCGCTGTATACTGCTACAATTATTAGATAACTTCTGTCTCTGAGAAAAAATTATGCTAAAAGGTGTATGCAAGCATTTTACATAGGTTGCTAGTGGCATTTCTGTGGCTTCATCAAAACAATGCATTAAGACTACAACATAGTGTATCCAACCTCATTTTCAACAGAATATCTATAGGGG
>NW_009934904.1:28454-34662 GCF_000696875.1 Nestor notabilis
GTTCCTTTAGTGGAACTAAAATACATTGCTTCCAAATGGAAAAACAATATCATCCTGATTTCCCTTGTGATAGCTATTTTATATAATAGAAGGGAAGTATTATTAGTAGTTATTAAATGAAAAAATTGCCTCTGTTCTGTGGATGATTTTCTGCCTCAGAGGACAACAAAGCAGCAGAGTGGTCAAAGAGCAGCTTGAAACAGATGTCGATTTATTCCCATACTTTGGGCTTAACTGAACTGTAGTATTTAGCATGTATGGTTATGTCCAACCAGGAATGCTGTGCATCATCATGAGGAGCCGAATTTACTCACATTACTTTGAAGGGCTTAATATCTGTGCTCTGAGAAAGATTCCCCAGTTCCATTAATTAAAAGGGGCTTCGTGAGCAAGTAGTTATTGTTTTAAAATGCCAGATTACCCATGTAGTCGACAAGGAGATAAGATAGTCATAGACCAGAGCTAGTTTTCATTTTCATTTCCTCATTTTATTAGGTTTGAAACAGTGAGAGTGGGCTGCAGTGATTAGTACAAACAGGAGAGCCACACTTAAAAGCTGTTAAGGTTTTTGTGTATCTGTTTAACCTCCCCAGGCTAAGAAACAAGTCTATCCTTGCATGTTTACAATGCCTGCTAAGCATAACTGACAAGGATTTCCAGGCCCAACTCTAAGGGCAGAGCTCTTGTCCAAGCCTTGGACAATTTACGTCAGATTTTTGTAATCCGCTCTGCTCTATTATCAACAGCCTTAAAAGGGTCCCCCTTGAGATAATCCAAAGCGCTGCTGCTAACCTCTTCTTCCCTACTTGTGGCTATGTGCTACCTAAGGTGTAAGCCCTTCCCCTTTTTTACCACATCCAGCACAAATTTCTTGGCCTTATCTTCAAAGCCCATCACAATTTTGCCCCACCCTACCTCTCCCGCTGGGTCCTGAACAGAGGTTAACTCCCACCTCACTTCACAACACTATGCTTTGTGCTCTGTCCCACTCATAAACTCTCACCAGCAAAGTTTCAAGTCAAATGCACCTCCTGACATATAACCTTCCCCCTCCCAGGCCTGCAGCTCACAGCCCAGTGGACAAAGCAGGACTGAACCATATTTAATGGTCCTGGTTTCAGGGATCATTCAAAATGGGGGTGCCATGCCCTGGACACTGCTCTAGGGTGCTGCCAAGGGGTTTCAGGATCGCTTTTTCCAGCAGCAGACTTCACCTTCGCTCACTCAAAATGCTTGTGCAACTGCAGCCTCACGTTCAATAGGTACCAGGATCTCAAGCAATGTTGGTATTATCAAATCAGGTTTGTTATAGTGCAATGAGGTCTGGGGATTTAGAGATTAGGAAGAATTTGTTCTCTTACTTTTCTATCATTTAGGTCAGAGAGTAACCTCGGTCATCCAGGGAGATTTCTCAACATCTACATTTATTATTGTTTGGCATAAGAGTCAGCAGTCTGATCCTTAGCTGTCAGAGATCCCCTATCTGTATCACTTTTTCCATTGCTGGGCAGTGCAGTTGACTGGCGCTCAACATGCAGCTTGTAAAATAAGAGCACATTACTTCACACTGTGCATGTGCTCCTGAGCAAACTCCCAGCAAGATACCACGTACAATGTTTGCAGAAAATTGTTGACACTTCCCCTAAATGTGCTGACTGCTAGTGTGGGCTTGCATATCTATCCACCTAATGCTCAGATTTTACAGTAATGTGTATTCGGCATGTCAAGGGAGGTGGTACTTAAAGATACTGGGACAAGCAAGGCAGGTGGAGCCCAGGAGGCCTTTCCATTGCCAACAACAGCTGCCCTTTTTACACAGTCTCTCCCTTTTTTCTTTTTTTTTCGTGTGTGTGTGTGTGTACACTGAAGATTTGCCTTGTTGCAAATGCTTCCAGAAAAGTAACGCTTTTGTCTACAATTCAAGTGACTTGTCTAAGAGTTGGCCATTGGCATTTCAAACCTGACTACAGTTTTAATCAGATTCGTATGAGCACCCAACCAGCCAGTTCGGTGGGCTATCTGAAGCCTCATTATGGGGACATCTTTCTAGCCACATCAATCAGTCAAACAGAAACAGGATGCCAAAGCTGGATGGAGATCTTCCACCTGAGCTTGCATCGTTCAGAATTAAAACTGAGATGAAATTTATAAGCATAAATTGCACTCATTTACTGTGTTTATCTTTTCATTATAACAAAAATAATTTAACTTTCATGTTTCCTATGCATGTCATTCATCCATGACGCATAATCTGGCCAAAGAACTAGGTCTGGCACTAAAGTTGTGTGAAAAATAGCTATTCTTTTTAGACTCCTCTGTGTGAGTAAATAGAAGCAAGTGATCTATTAATTCACTTCGTGTTCCTATTTGTTATGTATTCATGGCAAGGACATATGGAAGTTCAGTGATTAAGAAAAGGAAAAACTTACCAATGCTGTCTACTGTTATTAATTCGCCCAGATCATGATTCATCTTGTCAGAGGACCTCATGAGGGCACCTGGCTTTGCCATGGGTTTTCTTCTCTATTTTTGTTTGCTTCCTGTGTTCTTCTTCCCTGTCAACAGATATGTGCCCTGAATCTATTTGGATTATAAATGCCCAGTGAGCTAAGACCTGAAATGGAAAGCTGATGTTACAAGATAAAACCAAAATGAATCTCACCAAAAGCAAACACAACACATCTCTAGTCCCAAAGTAAGACATAAAATTGTACTTGTTAATCACTGTGACAATTAAAACACAGCCTTACTGCCTCACACTTTTCCTACCAAACTTCAGAGAGACTCACTTTACTTTTAATGTTTTTAACACTGATGTCCCTCAGCTGCACCGATGGTTACTCATGTTCTCCTGGCATTCCCAGGGAGCAGATATATACTTGAAAGTATAGTCTGGTGGAGGTATCTGAAGCAAAGACTTAGTTATGAAGTTGCATCTTGCTGGTCCTGTTCATTGAGCTGAACAGCTAGAGGCATCTCAGTTTCTGGGCTGGTATTCTCAACAGCACTTCTACGCTGCTAAATGCACTCATACTGCTGGGATGCCACTTTTGTCCTTGCTTAGAGTTCACAACAGAGCCTGTAAGATCCACAGTGATGTACAGCTTTGCGTGCTGCCCAGCAGCACATCCATGACTTTTAGGCTGGTACAGTAATCCAAAAGGTGATAGTGTATACATGTATGTATGTATTGTGAGTGAGGAAAATAGAAGTATCTAAACAGTCCTGAAGTTACCTTATGCATTTGCTACTAGAATGAATCAGGATTTGCATAAAAAATAAGACCTTTTAAGTGCTGGGTAGTGCAGTGGCAGACAAATCGTACCAAATAGCACAATACTTTCCATTATCCACTAATCACCACATTTAAAATTGTTATCATCAGATTATGTGGATGCATGATTCACAGCCCACTCCCTGTCTCCAAAGAATCAGTTTTTAAGCAGGCTGCCACGCGCCTACTGCACCTGATTGTTTCATCGGCACATTCCAGCTAACAAAGGCGGACGAGCCAGGGCAGAGCCCGGGACACTGATACACTTGTTCTATCCCCACAGGTGTAGCAGCCTTCTGTTTTGAAAGCTTCTGGGTGTAGGCGTTAGGGCTGCATTCTTTCTTTAATTTGTACTCGCTTCTTTTGGAGTCAGATGGAATGGCAGCCAAGTGAGGAGTGCACAGAAGGAGCAAAAACCTGTGTTCAAAAAGCCCTGCTAGGACATGGACCGTTACGGCAGACCCTGAGCCCTAGGTCTCAGCCAGAGGAAGAAGAAAGGGAAAAGAAGGGAATAGTATCGGGAGTTTTAACACCAAAAGCTCCTTCCTACTCTCATGCATTTTCAGCCCATGTTGCTGGCAGAAAATATATAGGTACAGCATACAACAACAGGCAGTTCCATATGAATGTATATTTTATGTATACTATTAATAATATTAATATAATTAATTAAAATTAATTATTATCAATTAAATATTATTAATACAAGCCATTATTTACACGGTAGTATAGGTGTGCATTCCATATATTTTTGTATAAGTATTAGAACCACCCATTCCTTATATGGGACTACAGATGAACATACTGGTTTATTGTCAAACAAGCAGAGGGGAGATCACATTTCCATCCCATTTTATACCATCTCAGACCAGAACAGACCATTGTACCCATTCAGTCTGATTTCTTGCACTCTCACACACTGATTTCCTCAGCTGCAGCAATTATAACTCTGAATTCCCTGACCCCAAAACCCAGCAGTCTTATAGCTTAATGCTTGGACACGGTGTAGAATTGTCAGCACTAAAAACAGAAGTCACTTATGTAGTTAGACGGCATCTGTGTCAGAAGCAACATGTCACCTTCTGAAGGGAAGGGTCACTCTACACCCCACACAGTCACTGCCACTTCTACTAAGGTGGCCCACAAGATTTCTTGTAATGAACATTGTGACAACGACCTGTTCACCAGGATTTTTATGGAGCTTTACCAGTTTCTTGTAGATTAAGTTACTCTGTCTGAATTGCATTGGAGACCTTAGCCAGCCAATTAGGAGATTAAATTAGTTCACTGATGCTTACAAAACTTCTGTGAGCAAACTGGGATTTGTATGAAAATTCAATTTGAACAGGAAAAATTTTTCATGGGCCATAAAAGGTAGTGTAAGATGCTCAAATCTGACATTCGTGACTCCTGCTCATAGCTCAGTGCTCTATGTTTAATTCCCCACAGATGGAGCTAAGAAATTACACTCACATTTATTAGTGAAAATATTCCAAAGAATACTTTCTTCCTGAGAATACTTTGAGCTTTCTTGCAGCTCCACCTGTTTTTAAAGCCAGCTTTGGATAAACACAGTATTCTGCAATTTGAGAAAATAACTTACAAATGTCTTCTTTCTTTTTCCTTTCATTTTTTTTTTTTTTTTTTTTACTGCCAACCCAGAATTCTGTTATCTTATACTTATTTTGATAAGCTACCTTCAGCTTTTCTGTCTGCACATGCAAGGAAACAAATCCAGCCCCACTTCCAATGCAAGTTTAGACAACATGGTTAAATTAACAGCTTGAACATTAGAAAAGAGATTAGGATAATTAATGCCAAGATGATAGAACTAGGAATGTTTTGTACTGTAGGTAGGGCCACTATTTGGGAGGCCAAAAAAGGAGTTTACCACCAGCTTGCAACAGGTTCTAACACTGGAGCTTGAAAACTAGAATCATATGCCCCTGAAATGCTAATGTCACGCTTTCAAAAACATGTGTCACAAGCTGGTCCACCAGACTCCAGTGGAAGCACCTCAAATATGCCTTGTTTTTCTCATTTTAAGAAGAAGTGTTATTGCCCACACTACTCTAGAAAATTAAATATTTCTTTGGATTATTTTGCGTGCTTCAGCTCAGAGCTGACCAAAGAAACATAGATTTGACACCTTAAACAACAGAGTAGCTGCTATCTATCAAAAGCCCAGAAATTAATTCAGGGTCTTTTTGGAATTAAAGAAACATTTTATTTCCTTACTCTGGGGCCTACTCAATGCTCTCCCTAAAGACATTGAGATCATGAAATAATTAAGAGCATATAACTTGACCTGGAATTATTATTCACTGTCAAACTGCCAGGTTCTTTGCACAAAACGCACTACATAAAATTATACTGGGATTTAATGGCACTGGTCATACAGACCCAGTCAAATTTCAGGAAGTTTCAAAGCCAAGGGGAAAGGGAGATGCTTGATTCATGTCTGAACCATTTACAATGTGTTAACTCCAGTGAAATAAGATGGATAAGAATTTTAATATTTTAAGAGATATTTCTGCAAGGAACAAATATAAGCTTTGCACAGTCCAGTTTCAGAGTTCTTCAGCCCTACCAGAGCACATAGCTGTAAAGACTACTTCCTAAAAACAAATGAAATCATCATTCCCAGTCTCATGATGGTGCTTTATTTGTACAGAAGTACACAGATGCTTAGCAGAATGTCCTCAGGGGGTGCTGTGCTGTCCAGAATTCCACATGAAAAGTCAAATTTCTTCAGAGACATCCTTCAAATCCCCCAAAAGAAACAAAAATACGGGAATATTTTTCATTAAAATAGAGTTTGGTTGTCCTCTGTTTTAAGGTGAAGTTTGCCGTTACTATGTTTGCAGCTTTCTTTTATAGACGCAAGAAAAAATGGACTTTAGAGAGAAGCATGTGAGACAGAGAAGCAGGAAT
>NW_009934904.1:34693-44508 GCF_000696875.1 Nestor notabilis
AAGTTAGATCCATGGTTAAATTGCTAAGCAGAAATGGCCTGATTTTGAGAATTGTTGAGAACTCAAGGTCCTGTTATTTCCCATTCACACCCCTGGAAATTTGATATGCTAAAAACTTTGGAATTTACATTTCCATAACTCATCTTGGTACTAGAATACAGGTTATCAAAACCTTCCCTTGTGTTGGAATGCCCAAACTGAGAGGACTCAGTTCAGAGCACTTGTGTTCAGAGGACACCAACTCTACACTCCCCCGAACCCCAGCTCTCTTAATGATCAGAGTCTGCTGCTCACACTAAACTGGGGTATCTAGAATCATTCTTTTCATTTGAAAACCCAGAATCTGAGTTCCTTAGCCTCTGCACTCAAATGTGAACCTAAAGTAGAAAACAAGCCAGTGACTGGAGAAGCTGCTCCATGAATCACTAGAGCTGAGGCCACCAGAAACACATTCAGTTGATCTCCCATCGCTTCTCAGGAGAAGGTGCTGGAAAATCACTTCATCAAGGCCATTACATCCCAAAACAACATTCGCTTCTTTTGATCTGCAAACTGCTCTGTCCTCAGCAATTTGTGGCTTTCTGTGTACCCTCACACCTCCAGCTTGAATCCATCCAAAAAAATATTCCTCCCCCCAAACACACATCCTTTTGTTTATTTTTACCTACCCTCCTGCCTGTTGAGCTGTACACTGCTCTATTATGTGGTCTCTGTGTTTTCCAAGCAGATTTTCCTCATGTAAGGGATCTCGAGTGAAGGCTATTTGAATGAATGAGGATGATATATAACCCACCCACCCTAAACCGCCTATCTGTCTTCTGAGAGCTGGCCTTTACCAAGAGCTAAGAGCTTGCCTTTGGACTGCAGAAGTCTAGAAGGATTCCTTTACTGACATGACTAGCTATAATCACTGGTTTGCAAATTAATAATTTAGATATATAGGCAAATAAAGCCTAGATATCTTAGAAAAATAGACTGATATTTCACTGGACAGTAGATTGTGATTTCTCTACCTGACTTACTCATATCAGTGTTGCAAAGCACATGTAGGATCAGGTTGTTGCTGAAAGAAATGTTGACATGGAAAGGTTTTAAGTATTGATACGCTGAACAGCTACAAGCAGGATCATGCCAAGTGATGCTTGTAGGTGGGGGCTGGGAGATGGTGGGGCTCTTTTTGCACCAAAGGCATTGCTGAATATCAAATGGCAGGTATCAGACTGACAGCTTTTGTTTCCATAGCCTATTGAAAAGTTAACGAAGTAAAGAAGATATAATCATTCAGGTAAAGCAGGATACAAAGCAGGCCAGGGCTTGCACTAAAAATGCATAAAGTTATTTCACTAAAAGACAGAGGCACTTGCCCATGGCAGGTGCAAAACTTAGGCAGTGCTCTGATTGCCTCAAGAAAGGAAAAAACCTGCAGAAAATGTTGGGACATGTTCTAAGCCTCTTCAACAGCCGTTCTTTTTTTTTTTTTTCCCTTTCTTTTTATTTTTTTTCCCCTTGTTGAATACTTTAGGTCGTATCTTTATTGTCTGCCAGCAAAGGCTGCGGTTTTCAGGGCTCCAAGCAACTGGGGAGGGAGAGCACACACAAAAATCTTGAGTGGTTTAGAGAAGTCTCTGAATCAGGAGATTTCTTTTCATGACGAAGATGATATGGTAGAGCTTTAAAGTATGTGTCTGCTGTAAACCAGAGAAAGGACAATATTTGAGGCTGACTCACATCTGTCTGACTCTGCTCATGGGTTGAAGGAAAAATGTCAACCTCATCTCAGCTGCCACTTGAAAACTCTTGAGTGTTTGGTTTCCTTGGTTTCCCTTGCTGTTAGGGGTTCAGGTCCTCCTGCTTTTGAGACATATTTTCCCCCATTGCTCTCAATATGTATCCATATTGCCATCTCACTGCATGCCCTGGTTTGCACCAGCTTCCCTGGCCTCCTCACCTTCTCGGGGAGTAAGTAAACTTCCTTGTAAAGGGAAGCCAGAGCATGCAGTGAGCCAGGGTTCAGCCTCTACCTATAGTACAGATGTGACCTGGGAGACACCACAGTCTCTCACAGAGACACCATGGAGCAAGTCAGGCTCCCATAGCAGACCCTTGCCAACAGCTCAGTTCCACACAGATCCATGGGGACTGAAGGGCATCTAGCAGGACCCTCTCACCACCCTTTGGCTTCTCAAAGAAAGGGCCCAAAGTTTGGACCCAAGTGTCACCAGGTGACGTGCTGTTCACCTAGCCCCTGGTCAAGCCCAATTCTCACATGCACTTGGCAGAGACAAGGAGGCCATTTTTTTGTTCAGATCAGTGCAATAAAACAAGGGTAAAACAACATGCTGGAAGAAGTGGAAGCTCTTGCAAAGCAAAATCTTTAAGATTCTTTGAGTGAAGAACCTCTCAAAGCTGCCAGAAAACACAGAAACAGACAAAGGAACTCTTTTGATATCAGAGTAGTTGAGAGATGCCAATTTGTTTGGCCAAACACATCACTGTGTGATAGCACATTGATACCTGTTTTGCTAGCTGCCTTCTTTTGAAATGGTTAGAGACTCCCACTGAAAGCAAGAAGCAGTGGGAATCAAGTTTAAAGGAAATTACTAATTTGGACTGGAAATTAAAGGTACTTATAAACAAGTTCAACTTCTCACTATCATTGGGGGAAAAAAAAAATGGAAGCAGCCAAATTTATGTTATACCTTATTGCTCAAGCTCAGCAGTACCTGGAAGACTCAGAAGCAGGCACTGACCTGCATGCATTTTTCCAGTCCCAGCCCTTGATGATATGAGTAAGAGACAGGAAAACAGAGGAACCTTTGAAAAACACAGGCTCAAAGGACAGAATTGCTCGAGTGAGTCATTTTCAGCAGCAGCTGCTGTGCACCGAGGGCTGCACAATCTAGCAAACTTCCTTGCAAAGCAGATGGCAGAGGTGCTTCAGCCAGGAAGAAAATTCCCTCCTGGATGTAGTTTTGCTTGATTGTTTGTTTGTGTGATCGATCCCCACGCACACAAACACACACCTGTCTCTCTCCCTTCCTCCCTCAGGAGCAGATTTGTGTAGGAGGGCCCTTCAGACATGCAGCTCCTCCTGTCCCAGCAGCTCCTTGCCCTCTCTGGCAGCCACCGAAGCAAATGGATCACGGAGGACTTCCCCAGAGAGAGGAATTTTGGTGCCTACAGGTAGATGGTGAGCAGGGGAGAGGCATGGTTATTGCGGTGGTTTCCTGTTAGCCTGCTGTTCACCAGCCTTCCAGGCACACTCCTTTCCTCTCAAAGCAGGCAGCAGCACACTTGATCTTTCCACATCAAATCTAAACACTTCTTGACTTCTACCTCCTGCCATTCTTCTCCCCTCATTTCCCATTGCAAGTTCCTCTCTGCTCCAGGTGTGTGTTTTGAAATCATTCACCCATCAGACTCCCTCTGTGAGCCAGATAAGCCATAGGGCCAAGGGAAAAAGAGATCAAAACCACCACTTTCCTTTTGGAAAAACTCTGCAGCCTGCAAGCCTGTAGCTACCAGCCATCTAGAAAGCATTTGTGGTGACTGCTTGGACTTGGGCCGTCTGTCATAAGCCAAGAACAGAGCTTCAGCAAGTGCAAGGAGCAGCTGGTGGATGGGAAGAGCTCAGGCAAATAAAATGAGAATAAAGGTATACAGCCTATAGTCATGTCTATTGGAGGTAACGGAGTTGCTGTACTGCTGTAGGTCTGCTCTATTCAAGACTCAGTGCTCTTAAAGGCACACAGATATAACTTTCTGTCTGTGTAGGGTTTCAAACTCTAACACTTCCAGATTCAGATTTAAACTGAGACACAAATCCAGGGGAATACAACTTTGTTTGGCCAACTCTATGGGGATAAGCATTTGAAACAAGAAAATGCCTAAAATATTTTGTTCATGACTGTCTCCACAAAAGCTGATAAGCAGTATGGAAAAAGCAATAATAAACTACCAAAAAAGGTACATAATAAATAAAAACATGGAAGAAACCTAGTGGGAATGGCAGAAGAACTTAGAAATTACGGAAATAGACGGGCTGAGAACAGGACATCAGTGAAAGCCTTGTTAGCAGATGAGAGACAAATATGACCATAACTCTGAAGTTCTCCTATCACCTTTGTACAGAACTCTGCAGAGTTTACTCTATAAGCATAAATAAGATGATACATCAGTGAGGCCTGCTCCAAGTAAGGAAGATGTGAACCCTCACTGATAGCAGGGGATTTTTCCAGCACAAAGGAGGATAGCTTGGCAGGGGAGACGTGAGAAAACACTGGACTCAGAATTTCAGTGTGATCCAAGATCTTCTCAGAGAAGGATCTCTGTCAAGATTCCCAGCCTGCCTGTCCATTGCTCAGTCACTGGGGCCAAGGATTATTTTATTTCAATAAACTCATCCTTTTTCCAGGGAATAGGAAAGTCATCCAATGTGGATAAATTGGCTGATATATGAAAGAAACAGCTCCAGAGAAAATAATTGTAATTACACTCTCAGAGGGGCGGCGCAGGCAAACAGTAGAAAGTAAAAAACTCAAGGGAAAAGGAAAAGCTGATTCCAAAAGAGTAAAACCAAAAGAGGAGTGTGTACCTGATGTGTCATCAGTGTACTTTGCACTTCTTTAAAATGAAGGGATAAAGGTGTGACATGTTAACATGCTGCTGCCTTCCTTTGGGATAAAGGGCATACCACATGTCAGGAATCTCCCATCCTCTAGCAAAGGAGTGATACTTACAGAGACCATACATTCCACCTGACTATATATAAAAACAAAGTATCTGACTGCATTTTTTAGGAGAAATCGTGATTCTAGAACTGCCATTTTTGTTTGTTTGTTTTAAGACAGCAGCTACTTGTGCCTATTATACAGCGAGAATGAAATTCCAGGGGAAAACAAAACCAAAAGAGAAAAAAAATCTCCTTTTTAAGTTATAGATAGCCATCGGATCACCCAGATCCTGGGCCAGTAGGAAGTGGCAAGTATTCTGAACTGTATTTGTATTTAAAAGGAAAAATAGACTTTGTCTAGGAATTGTTCAAAAGCAACCAGAGAGGACCAAATTTTTCAATGAAGAGCTGCTCTGACATGCTTTTTACTGCTGAATGGGGCAGGTTACTCCTGAAATTTCCCCTGCTTAGTGCTCAAATCTAAGGAAAGGGTTTTGCAAGAAGTCTTCTCCACCCTGCTGAGTGAGCAATCTCAGCACTGGTTTGGCCTTGAAGCCACACTTTAACTAAAGTCCTAAATCAAACTGGCATCTGAAGAGTGCTCTCCTGATTTGCTAATCTCTGCTATGTTGCAGGGGTGAAATGCCACCAAATGGACTAAAAAAAAAATAATTAAAAATTGTTTTGTAATTATCTTGGCAGCACATTTACTGCAATTACAAGGAAATTGCATTTAACCATGTTTTATGGGTTTAATTTTCTGTTCAAATAATGCAATTGTTTTGCAATTGTTAATTCTTAACTTTAGCTCCAATATTTAATACCAAAGGAGAACAAATTTTTTAAAGAACTGTATGGAATTGATGTGTTGTGTTTATATTAATGAGTTCAGGTTGTTATAAAATTAAGGAATTCTTCATTAAATAGTCAGCTTTACTGATCTTAATTGCAAGCTGCATCTCTACACGGCACCTGTACATTCTGATGTGTTGTCATAACCCTCAGAGCTATGTAAACAAGCAAGTCCTGTCGTGTTGCTGGCTGACTCCAGCAATCACACAGACAGACAAAGTGATCTCCAAAGAGTCAGGTATACATACGTACATTAAAAAAGGAGAAAAAAGAAAGTAAAGAAAGAAGGAGCAGTAGTTAAGCAATAGGAGAATTTCAAGAAAACGTATGTTTAATGGGGAAGAAGGTGAATCACTTCGAAACTCAAAAAAAATACAAGATGAGCATACCTCAACAGCTAAACTTCTGATTACAAACCGAGTTTTCACAGGTGCTGAGGGATTCTGGTTTCCACAGAAATAAAACCAGCACCACTGGGGAAAAGCCTACTTCGGTGTCTACGCTTTTTTTATCCCAGTTTAAAACCGGGCTCTCCTATTTTCTTGAGGCCAATTTTGAAACATGCAGCTATCAGCAACAGTTCCTCTGGTTAATCCACAGGTTTTTAAAAGGAAGATTTATAAGTCAATGCAGCACTGGTAGCACAAGCAGCCAGATTCTTAGCTGGCATAAATCAGCATCATTCCACCAAGGTTGTGCAATGTTGATTTACACCAGCTATGAAATTAGCCCACAGTGCTCTGCCATGAAAAAAACATAACTCCTGGCAGCAAAGAGGTGAAAACCTTCAAGCTAGCCTGATATTTATCTGTCTGGACCAGACAGATTTTGATCATGGTCACGTTCCCTTTTCATTTATCCATCTAGTGCTCCTTGGCTCCGGAGGTGAAATTTTCAGAAGAGACTAATATTAGACTAAACTGCTTACATGGTGGGACCAGTGTGAAGCTAAAGCTAAGTAGTTTACAAAATCTTGACAAAGTCTGCTCATTCCCAAGTTGCAACGTACATTGGACAGTTTCTTACATAATGCGATGCACTCAGAGTAAAAGTGGTCTTCCAGGGAAAAGGTGGACTTTCAGGAAAAGAGGCTGATGCTGACGGTATGTCTGTTAGGGGACGACTGGGAAAAAAAAAAACAAACACCAAGAATTTTTGCCTGGTGATCTCTGTCAGAGTTTCAGTTGGACTGTTCATGTTCTCATCCTTCGACCATTCACATCTGAGAAGCTGGTAATACCTCCTTGTGATGTTCCCTCAACCCCTTGTAATACCGGCTTTGAGCTTCAGAGAAGATCAAAACTTTGGGAAACAAATATCCTGTACTTCCTTTATCTGCAACACTTAATCCAAAAGCACCTCATAATCAGAATTAAAACATTGAGGCAAGCATCAAAGTTCCCACTCCTCTGGCTCTAATGTATGCATTGCAGTGCATGCTTTCATTTGATCAAACCATCTTCAGCAAAAAGAATCAACTTGATTGTAGATTCAGACTTTGCTTTGAAATAACCAAAGATTTGCCAGAGAGCAGTCTTTTGAAACAGCCACAGTGTTCTCAGGCACTTTGAGAGTCACTGGCAGATAAACCCTTTCAAGCAGTGATTATTCAAGCCTTGCCAGCAATATCTGTCTGCAGCACACTTTCCTTTGCTGCACCATGTGATCAGAGAGGGGATTCCGTAAGTTGTTTTCTTATTGATGGAAATCAGAAATGATGCCTTCACCACTTTTCTGTCAGACTTTCCCTGTACCTTTTTCCCAGGGTCAAAACTCTTTAGCGCACACACAAAAACCAAACAGTGCTAGCAGATACTGCTTTTCTTTTCGAGTTTTGCCTTTTTGCAGCTTTTGCTTTGCTTTAACCCAAAAGGCAAAGCAAAATACAAACCAACAGTTTGCTGCATGGAGACACAGATGATGAAGGGTGTCTTCAGTCACATTTCCAAGCCCATGCCTCCCTGCAAGCATTCTCTGAGCTCTGCTGCACAGCTGCGCACACCTGGAAGGTGGTGTGCGGCTCGGGGAGGTGTAGATGTTAATGTGAGTGCCCTCCTGTGGTACTGTACTGTCAGTTGAGGCTGAGGAAAGAAAAGCCACTTGTTACCCTGCAATAACCTGTTCCTGCAGAGAGCATCAGGTTTCACGGCAGGTTAGCTTCCCTGCACTGTACAAGCAAAACAATTAGAGTAAGCTGTTGGAATCACCCTTGGTAAAGCCAATCTGGAAACGCTCCTAGGAGCATGGGAACGAAGCAATGAAGCTCTTCACAGTGTTGAAGCTGTATTGAACAATGTCATTAAGGGCTGGGTTCAGCCGCAGTTGCAAGTTATTATGGTTTGTTTATTGTTAGCATTGCCTGGCCAGGCCTTTGAGGCAAAGGAGCTTAGTGTGTGAATGGCAGCACCTGAGTGAGAGTCACCACTGCCATTCAGTTCTGATTTCAGCAACGATGTGCTCTTCGACCCTGTATGACAGGCAAAGGGGGTCCAAATGTGAAAACAGCTTCTAAGCAAGGGGGACATTAAAATTCCTTGGTCAACTGTGATACCCTGACTTAAGCTTGGATAATCTTGTAACTGTTTCTCTAACTGAACATAACGGCAGTAGAAGCAAGCTAGGGTGAAGCAGTGGAGAGCTGGGCTATGTGCTTGGACACTGCTTCCCTTTTCCCAGTACGACAGGAAACCACTAGATGGTATTCCCCAGCGGAAGACTGTGTTAGCCCATGTGCAAGACACCACCAGAGTCCTTATCCTGAGGCTGACTGGAGCAAGAAGAGAGGAAATCTGAACCCTTGCAAGGCCTGGCTGTGACCTTCTACATTTATTTCTGTAACCTGGTTTGGTACTCAGTTCCCCTTCTTTCAGAAAAGCAAAATTGTTCCAGTCTGGATCAATGCTTTCCTTTCCTGATCTTTCCACCCACTTCTGTTGAGGGTGGCTCTAGGTTCTGGTTCGCACTTTAGGAAGCTGCAGAAGAACACTTCTGTTCCCTTTCCTGAGACCTCTTGGTGATGATGTTCCTAATGTCATTTTTTCAACTGCTGACATTTTCTTTGCTACCAACAGCCCTTTAATCCTTGTCTCCAGTCTGGAATTACAATAAATAGGCTGGAGGTTCTCAGTTAACCATGTAATAACTGTTTTCTCTTGCTTTGATAATAATTTGAGTTTGGTTTTTGTTGGTTTGTTGGTTGGGTTTATTTTTTTAATGTGTAGTACAATGCAATAAAGACTAGAGATTTTTTTAGCCTACACTTTTAAGCAATTTAATATTACTTCTTAATTTCAATTTTTTTCTGAGAATCAGGGCTGAGACCTTGAGCTTTCACTACTCTTAATGACAGTCTGTGTGAAAACCGCCCCACCTTTTTCATATCTTCTTTTGGATATTGTGTCAAATTTTCAGAACCCAGGTTTGAAAATGTTGCCCATACCTATTCACTCATCCTTGTAATTAGATAACAGTGATGGGAGGAGTTCATCTTTCTTTTACATGATTCAAGTAAGGGCATGTCCACTACCTTTCTCTGGAAATTACTCAGCCTAATAATCTTGCTTTCCAAATGTTTTTCTTGACAATCAGATGACTTAAAAAGCTTGCTCTCTTTTCAATTCAAAAGACATTTCATTCTCTCTTCTTAGCCTTTGTGAGAAGCATCTCAGCATTTGAAGGAAATATTAGACCAATAAGTCTGGATTATGAGCTCCACAGAACAGATTTCCTAACATTGCCTTGCCAAAGTACCTCAAGTACGATTTGTAGACATTGCTTTAAAACTATTGTCTATTGTGTCAGATCTTGCTTTACCCCCTTCTTAGCACTTTATCTTTCTATTAGGTCTGTGAAAGGGAGAGGCAGTTACTGGGTATTTTGCTGCATATATTAGGATATGGAGAAACCCCCAAGACCTGACTGCTACTAGTTCCTTACTGGCTTCATTGCTAGGAAGCTCCCACATGGTAAGTGATGTATTTTCAGTCACTACCAGACTAACATCACTGAACAAGTGACCTAGAATGGTATCTCATCATCAGTCCACTGAGCCATCACGTCCCCAAAAATACAGTTTCACTTAACAAAATTGCATTTGATGAGTAGTTAATCCAGTTTATGCTTTAATCCCTTCTGGTATTTCAAAGGAAAAAAAAAAATCAAAGGAGCTAAATATTGAGGAGTTAAAATTCATAACTGAGTACAAATATTCTCCTGGTAAAGATTTCAAGAAAAATACTTTTTGGGAAGGAGGAGAGGAGAGGAGAGGAGAGGAGAGGAGAGGAGAGGAGAG
>NW_009934904.1:44529-135199 GCF_000696875.1 Nestor notabilis
AAGGAGAGGAGAGGAGAGGAGAGGAGGACAGACATCTTTACCTCTGTTTTTACATCATTTATTCTTGCACATATTAAAATTTTAATGTCAGATCATTCCACAGTTCAACATCTTTAACCAAAACCTGTCTTATATGACAGAGAAGATTACAAACAAACAAGATATCTCCCTGTAAACACAAATACCAACTTCCCCCTTTTAAGGTGTTATGCCTATATGTTTCTGTAAAGATCAGAGGTCTGAGTGCCCTTTCAGATCTGAGTATAAGCAACTTGCCAAGAGTATTGAACAAGGTTTTACCAAGTCCCAGGAAAACACCCAAACCGTCTGTCTGTCATAGTTAGGGTTACAGTGGTTTGGAGAACCATAGAGAAGGGTGATGCACTCAAACACTTTGGGTCCAGACTGTTGAACTACGTCTTTTGGAAGGGGTGGGGAAAGGTATAATTTTTCAATAAGATGTTTAATAGAGAAAGAAGGAAGCAAATCCTGAGGGATTTTGAACACAATGCAGGTATTAATAGGGCAATACAAGTTTTCAGCATAAGCAAATACGAAGATATACAATATGTTTTCATGACCAGGTAAAAATGCAAATAATATTTTACAGTGTATGAGGTAGAAGGCACAGAAGGCAAGATATCTCTGAGCTACCACTGTACCAAGTCCACTTCATGTTGCTTTCTGACATGAAGACAAGCACCTTATTCTGGACCTCCAGGAAAAGAGAGGTCATGTTTTCCGTTCCTCAACCTCATCCAGCTGTTTTTCATTTCTTCACTGGAAGTGTCCTTGATGTTTTTTCTGCCTCTATGCTACCTGCATATCTGTGAGAAAACCTGCCCTCTCCTTAAACAGAGAAGGTTCAAAATATTCCTTAGCAACACTGACTCTATAGGATTGCAAAAGGGAACCATTGAATGCCAGCCACCATCACTTCCCTTGTATGCTGGAGGAGAATGTTGTCATAGTAACTTTTAAGTAGTCCTAGTATCAGCCCTCTAGGTACTGTACTTGCTGCTGGCCACCAAGGTGACCTCACACCATCAATTACCACCCTAGAGCCTACCAGTCCTGTTATTTTTCAACTCATCTAATAAGCCACCCATCCTATATTGCCTCAAACTATCCAAAATGCTGTGTGAGATGGTCTCAAAAGCCTTTGAAGATATAATGCATACACTACTCTTCCTTCACCCAGTCACTTCACCATAGAAGGCAATCAGGCTCCTGAAGCATGATGCGCTTGGTATTTTTATGACTACTACTCCTGATTACATTCTTGTCCTTCATGTGTTTGAAAACAGTCTGGGATGGTGTACTCCATGATTTTTCCAGACACTGGAAAAGCTGACCAGTAGTTCCCCAGGTTATCCTCTTGCCCCTGTAAAGATGAGCTTAATCTTTTTCCAGCTATCAGGAACCTTCCTCAGCCACTATGATTTTTCACTAAGAACAGACAACAATCTTGCTATCTGCACTCAACATCTGCACTCAACACCTTCAGGTGCATCTCACCTGCTTCTCCCTAACATGTTGCTCCCCTTCTGTTGACTGCCCCTCCCACACCAATTTACACCAGTATGGACAGAGGTCTGGAAGAAGGTTCTGCCTTTGAAGGATAAAGCAACAAATGTGTTGATTACTTCAGCATTTCCCATGGCTGGGAACCTCAACAATTGCTTGAATGGTGTGGTAGTGCCACTAAACACACACATCAACCCTTACATGGTATCTTGGTCCTTGCAAGTTTGGAGATTATTTTAATCATGGAGACGGTCTTTTAGACCTGAATATTGCTTAGAATGTAACGGCCAGTGGCTATTATCTGCAAAATTCCTGAATTAAGGCAATACAAATTAGGTGGAGCAGGAGGGATCACACAACTCTCCTGTTCCACACATTATTGAAAGTATACATCTATTCAAAGGGAAATTTTCAAGGGAATAAGGGAGATTAGGGTGCCACTTCCCCCGCTGAATATCAGTAGGTATTGCCATTTTCAGGCACTAATGTAGGTGTTTAATTTAGAAGATTAGTTTCCTGTGCAAAAGAAAGAAAGGCTGCCAGGGGCAATTCAGAGTACATGAAAGATAGGTCTCTACGCTGAAAAAAATAGGAGTTAGGATGGAAAGCAAGTAGGGGTGGGAAGGGGTGCCTATCTCCTTAGATGTTCTTCATATTTTTTTGAAAGGCCTAACACAGTATTTGTACCAAATGTGCAGTGTTCCTATTTCACTCTAATCTCAGATGTCATACACTCTCTCTTCTGAAGCTAAATTTCTCTTACAAAGTATTCAAACACAGTCTGTTGCTCCACAACTCTATCTTTTTTCCACAAGAGAGAAAATAGAAGCACATACTTAATGTGCTAGTGCCTAGATAATTTTTTTAAGGAGGGCTAAGTAAAAGAATGATAGATAAAAGCTAGATTTTCCCAGCATTTAAAAGTAAAAAAATCCTTATTTGTCTTTTTTTGGAAAGGAGAACATGACAAACATGTTTGATGTGGAAGAAAAGCTTGTTTGTAGATGTTAGAGAAAATATTCAAGGACAGTTCACTCATATAAAAAATGACCTCTGCATCACTGCCAAGGTCAATGAGACTCAGAGTGACCTGCCACAAAACTGTAATTCTGTCTGCTTTTGGGCCAGTTTATCCCTTTTCTCCATTTCCTTTTGGCGCTTTGGAGACGACTAGCACTCCTCCACTTCCAGTGTACTTGGCACTTTACCCAAGATGCATGAAAACCTCTCAGAAGGATAATATAGGCCTTATGAGGTAATTTTTTCCCACTCATTCTTTGGAGGGAGGTATGAAGTGATGATGTTATATTGCCTATACAGCAAGTGACAGATGCCATCTTTTTTTCTGCTAGTCCTCCCTCCAACTCTATTACTAACTTGCACTAAAGTCTTAGTATTTTAGCTGTTCATACTTCATATGATCATAATTAGTTGCATCCTGCCATGATTGTTATCTCTTAAGAAAATCTGTTCCCCATCTTATGGCTCTCAGATCTTATTGCTGTATAAAATACTACTGTTGAGAACATTAGGTATTATATGCTCTTTATGGTTAGTATTCTTGTGACAGCACTTACATTGCAGTGCAGTTCTGTTCTTTCCCCTGCCTTTAACTTAAGGGAATTTGAAGCTACTCCTTGAAAAATTCACAGGCCACATAAAACTACCAGTGACCCCAACTGGAGCCAGTCAAGTACGTCAAAGGGATTAAAAGCTGATAAGAGAGGTAAAGAGTAGGACTGCTTTTTCATTTGTACATTAATCTCACATTCCTCATCACTCACCTTTTTTGAATTCTTGGTTATAGTCAAATGACCTTAATCATATGGTAGTCTTTGTTATCTAGGAAATGAAATACAAATAAAACTTTGTAACAAAGGACAAAGACAACACCAAAAGTAATAATTACAATGCGAAGACAACCCTCTTAAGCATACCCACTAAACCTCAAAGACAGAGTCACTGCAATTTTATATTTTGTGGACTGTAAGAATTAGTAGGTTAAAATCAATAGAACATACCATATAGAGAGTGAAAAGACCATATTCTTAATTTGTCCATAAGAACTATAAATGAAAAATTTAAGGTGGTAATCTACAATATATTTTCATTTTCATGAAGCTTTTTAACCTTACTCAGCACAAAAATTGCTTCTGCTACATTGCCACTTGTCCAGTTATTTACTCTTCCTGACACTGAGTACTTAACAAGTGAAAAATATCATATGAAAGAAGTGTGTGCATTCATTTAAGCGTGTGGACATTTGTCAACGTCTTTTGCATCCCCTTTTAACACTGATCACTTCAGCCTAGCCATGCATCATGTGTTGGGGTCACAGCTGAAGGTCCCCTGCCCTTCCAATCCAAAAGATCCCATTGCTTCAGCCTTTATCCCTGCATAGATGCATACGTATGCACACATAAGGACACTTAATGTATGCACATATATATATATATATATCCATACACATACATTGTGCACTCAGTTTACTAGAGCCCACTTCAACAACTGGACAGAGACCATATATGGTTAAAAGTGAACTAAGTTAAGTAACAGTCAGTTGGAGATCCAGGACCGTGTTTCATATGGAAGGGATGATGTGGAGCAAGTTTTTATGTCACTAGTATAATATTAAGGAATCTTACCTCATTTCCTTAATTAGTCTTTTCCTATTGTGCCTATAGCAGGTTTATCTGCTTGAGCTAACAAAAGGTGGAGTGTTTTGGCATCCACATTAAGTTGCTTTTAATTGAAGGTTTTGGCTGTCTGCTTACATTTCTTTACCTAATGTTGTGAATGTTATGTAACAACTTTGGTACAATCCTTTTTTCTTGGTTGTTATATTCAACTAAACCCAGACCACAGTGCCACTGAGACATTGAGAGTGATACAAAAATGTAAATTAGTCTTCTGAGCATTTATAATTACTGCAAACTTTCAGATTTTGAGTAGAGATGATCAAGTTCTGAACTGACAGTGTAGAGTTGTGAATTATTGGAAACACAGCCTTCCTCCTCACCAAAAATACCGTATAGAATCATAAAATCAAAGAATGCTTTGGGTTGGAAGGGACCTTAAAGCTCATCTAGTTCCACCCCGCTGCCATTGGCAGAACACCTTCCACTGGACCGGGTTGCTCAAAGCCCCATCCAACCTGGCCTTGAACACTGCCAGGGATGGGGCAGCCACAGTTTCTCTCGGCAACCTGTGCCAGTGTGTCAGCACCCTCACAGGGAAGAACTTCTTCCTTATATCTAACCTAAATCTCCCCTGTTTTAAATTTGAACCCCTACCATAAAAGCTTGTCCAAAAGCCAAGGGGAGGGCAAAAGAAAAGGACTTGATATCAGTTGTAACTAAAAGATCAAAATTAAAACCAAATTAAAATTTTGTTAGAAGTGGTTTGGTTTTTCAAGCAGCTGAACTAACACTGTTACTATTACATGACAGATTAACTTTTTAAAAACTATTACTGTCAACTCTACCATTCAAAGAAAATTCAAAATATCGTTGTAACACTTGGCAACACCAACCATTTATATGCTTTAAAAGTATCACAAAACAAGAACTAAAATGTTTTTACAAAAGCTTCAGGGCAAAAGCTTGCTATTGAACATTTACATTTTTCTTAAGAGTCCAGAGAGAGACAACAACGTTTAAGGATATCTGCGTCTTTGAAAGGCATCAGAAGCAACTCCATAAAAGTTGATGGAGTTAGATTAGTGGAAAACCAGATTCATACTTAATGTCTACATAAGGCAGAGATGAGAAGATAGCACTGAGTCTCAGGGCTCTTGTAGACAGGAAAGCCCAGGTCTGAAGCTAGGGTCTGAGTCTGGCACACACAAAACTAACCATGTGCTATCATAGTAGTGTGGGATCTCTTTGTACACACCTGCAATGGCTTTAAAGAATAAAACCTACCCCAACTGCAATGCATTTTTTCTAACTCATCCTGCACCATGTAAAACCTGCCTTAGTGTCTTTACAACTGCAAAAGAAAACTTCAGTAGTGACCACCAAGTTTTAGAAACTCAGTTTACACTATGAGTAGTTGAGCCCCACTTAATGAGCGAAAAGCACTTTGGAGCTGCCAATTATGACATGAAATGTCAGCTAAAGTTTTTCTTATTTCTTCCCATCATATACGTCCTACTGGTATTATATTTATTTCTTGATTGGACTTGGGACTTTCATTTCTCTAGAGATAAATCTGAAAATCTCAGAGGGCCTTGTCAGTTAGAGAGAGGAGCATAAATGGGAACTCCTCCAGAACAAGAATGTGGAAGAGACAGCTGGCTCCTCATCAGCTTCCTGTCTTCATTCAACAACACTGCTGGGCTATGTCAAACCTTTTCCCCTACTCTTTTACCCACCACAAGGCACAAGCACATAGAGGTGTGCAGGCACCCACAGAGGAGAGGACATACAGCAGAATAGGGAGTGACCTGACCTCACACATCCTGGCTCTCCCATGGGGTAATTCCATACCTTCCCCTAAACAAACTCATCACTGCTTTCCTGCCTTCTGTAACTTTGGTTGTCTGCCTCTAAATGGAACTTCCCCTCCTGTCACACCATCTGCTCCTGGGGCTTCCCTTTCTGCTTTCCCCCTCCTGCTCACTCCTCACCGATTTTATTAGGTGTGTAAGAAATCACCCTGTTCACCTTCTTGTGTCCTCAGTCTTTCTCCTAGTGACACAACCTGGCTCAATATAGTTTCCTATCCCACTTCTACGGTCCTGCTACACACAGCTGCTTTTTTCTTCTCTTTCTCTTGCTGCCAATGTCTCTGCCAGTGTCTCTCATGGGATTGAGACATGGGGTTGAGACCTCTGCACTCTGTCCAGCAGTCCCACAACCTTTCACCTACACAGCAGCTGTGCATAGTTGTGCACCATATATAATCCCAGGGCGGGTTGCATGGGGATGCTTGCAGACATGTAGCTGTGTTACTGATTTTGTAAATGAAATTAATGATTTCATAGAAATGATCCCCAGCAATGTGCTCCACAGTTAGCACTTGAACCAATGCTCCCAACTTACCATTGCCCCTTTCTTTCAATCCTTCTTTTTCCAAGTGGCAGTTGGGCATGGATTTTTTCTGAAGCACCCATACAAGTGGAGACTGTTAAGAGATAATACCTCTGTCCCTGAATCTCTTCCCAGCTGCTCTTTGCTGTTGTTCCTAGATTCATAAATTTATTTCTAAATCTCATATCCTTCAGTTTAGCCAGACTAAAGTTTTCAAAACAAATCTGAGCATATCTGGACTATTTACTTGCTATATATAGACCAAAAAATACCCAGCTACAGTGTGAGTTAGTGAGAACATATGGAATGCCTCACAGACTTTAGAAAGAAATAACTAGCTTGGAAAAGTGTAATTAACTCATATGAAGGCCACTGTGATGTGAAGGAACTATTTCTACCAGCTTCTGCTACTGGATCCGATTTAATCTTATGGAAAATTATACTCTGATGTAGGGAACTTCTGAAACTTTTGGAAACTTTTACATATATGTACACACATCTATAAGACATAAAGGACTAAAATGTCAGAGGTGTTGGACTTGATCCATGATTGTGGATGAATCATGGGGAGAAGGAGAGAATACCATAATTTGGATAATGCTTCTGTTTAAATTAGCAACTCAAGTCTACCAAAATTCGAAGTATAGGAATACTGAGACTGGTGTCTTGAATTTTCTGTTTTCTGTACTGAATCAGACCTGACTTGTTTTGTCTATATATGAAATAATTGCTATAAAAATCATTTCTGTTGCAAACAAAAAGTTTAGTAAATACATACAGTCACATCATTATCATACAAAATATGCTTTATTGGCCATGGTGCAAAACAGTGACTGAAGGATAGGATAGGAAAGGGTAGGCTAGAACAGAAAAGAATTATGTGAACTCCCAGAAGCTCTAGGATGTGTGGCTACACATACTGGCTCTAATCAATGTCTTGGCACAAATGATAGAAATATGGAAGACAGTACGAAAAATCTGAAGAGCTTTGAAGTGCCCTTTGAAGTGCAGATTTTGAATTTGAGTACCACTGCCACATATATGGAAATCTTCAGAAATGCTGCTATAGGTTGGCGTAAAGGAAGAATTTATATGCATACTGGAAGAAAATACTAATGCTGAACAATGGAGCAGTCATTGAAGAAAAGTTACTGTCAGCTTAAAAGCAAAATAAACAAAGCCAAATACTGCTCCACACATTCTCAGCTGTGATACATTAATGCACAGCAAATAGGTATGAAATGTCTGAGAAGAAACACATTATAAAGAGGATTTGATGAATTAGAAAAGATCAGCAACAAAATTTGTTTTATTAATTTCACCAGCATCCCTAAACACTCTGAGCAGGTCCCCAGCTAATTTGCAGCAGTGGAGGTTCTGCTCCCAAACTTTGGATATTGGGCACTTCTTAGCAATATTTAATCTAAGGTTACTTCCTATTTTATTGTTAACAATCAGCCGCAGCCCACTGGCTACGAGCCACCAATAGGTGAAAAGTCAATAGACATTGCAATATGTTTGTCCTGTTTCAGGCTAACGTTTGCAGGCCGCACCTTGCAAGAACGTAATTATGGGAGTTATTAAAAATCTATTTTTGCTGAAAACAATGCAAACGGAAGGAAGTGAGCCTGTTGGGAGACTTATTTCCTATTCAAGCCGACAGGTAGTTGGAGAATGGCCATCTGGAGTTTAAAAATTGCCAGTCAAGCCTCTCGGATTTGTGCCTTCCGGGATTAACACAGTTGCTCTGGATAACGCAGCAACGTTGTCATGGCACGACAAACAGAAGCGACTTTCTTGGGGGGAAGGAATCGAAGGAAGTTAGTTAGCCATGAGAAAATTTGTTTGCTCTCGCAGCACTAATAGCCAAAAGGCAAACACTTGGATACAATCCATTCATCTGGAAACACTTTTGCATCGTGGGAGCACTGAGGTACTGAGTGCGAGAAGCCACACGGCAAGGGCTCAAGCCGCCGGCACGGCTCCTTCCCTGCAGCCCGCCCGCTTTCTAGCGCCTGCAGCCAGATAGGCCAGGATCCCAGCTCCCATCCCTCCTGGCAAAGTAGATCATTCCTCCTGCCCGCGTTTCCAGGGTGCTAAATCTTCATTTCCTGAGGACTGGAAAACTCTCCGCCTGGAGCCAGCCCTCACCCTGAGTCCCTGCTCCGTCGGCAAGGAGTCACACAGGGACCCATCCCTCCAGTCAAGTGAGTCTAACAAAATCACAAGCAACCAGCCTGGAAAGCAAGCGAAGGCTTCAGGAGAGAAAAACTCAGCAGCCCTCCATCGCCTACCCCCAGAACCCACCACCCTTTTTGCACTTTGCTGTGTTGACAGGATTACCCTACCGTATTAGGCGTAAAGTGACACAGGACTTCTGAGCTGAAGTTTATTTTCCTCACCAGTGCGTGAATAGGAAACTACATGCACTACTGGTTTGCTTGGCTTGTTGCTGTTCTTGTGCTGCCTAGAGCAAACTGTTTTCATCTCCAGCATCCTTAATTCCATGGCTAAGGAAAACATCACACATCAAGGATCTACCACTAATGCATGATTTGACGATTAGATATGTTGCGAAATACCTCCTGACCTAAGGAACAGCTCTTACATGATAGTAAAGTGTTCCACTTTACAATCCTGTCCCTCCCCTTCATATGCATTGTATACCTCAGTAGTTTGTAGAATATATATACCACAAAGGCAGAGTCTGGTCAGTAGAAGCTAGAAAAGAGGCAAAAAATAAAGAAGTTATAAAATTTTGAAAGCATTTCCATTGGACAGGGTTGAAAGTTATGGAAGTTGGTGGGGGATTTTTCCAGCTTTTAAAGTCATAACATTTTGAGGGAAGATTACCAAACTCTTCTGCTTACCAGAAACTGTTGTAAGCAGTCTGTGTACTTGGTGGGGAAAAAAAACCCCACCAAAATCCACCTTTGAAAATGTTGACCAGCTCCATGCAAAAGAGTCTGCTCTCTCTCCATCAAACTTTCAGGCCCCATTTCAGCACCCCACTGAATCGGGGCCCTCCTGTGCTGAACAAGGGCAGCTGGCATTATTGAATATTAATGCGGTAAGGTAATCCCTCAGCAATCCATGACACTTATGTTTTTGGTTTTACTTAAGTTGTAATTTTCAAAGTTGGACAAGCTTGGAGGAAAAAAAACCACCTGGCAAACAAACAAACTTTAAAAATTAAAGGAATTTTCCAAGTTTGCTGGATTTGCAAGCCTAGGCATACTGCAGCTTAATTACTAGTCAATGAAGAAGAAAGAACTACGCACCAGAAAGTAACATTCAAGAGCTCATGAAATGTGGCCCCAATGTGTTTCTGATTTTTTTTTATACATGAAGGACTCAGTTGCCATGGTGATAGGCAAAAAAAGTAAATAATTATAACAAATATTCCATGAATTGGAGTTGTGAAATCTGTGAACAACATGTTATTTTCCCCTTCCATCCTCTTTACTCCAGTTTGGAGGAAAGAGCAGGTCAAATGTGCTGCTTTGAGCCTAAACTTGTCTGTTCCTCTTATTTTCTTCATAACTGTTCTGATGCACGCTGCCAGCTGGAAGGGACAAGGTGATGCAAGGTGAGAGTCTGATCTCAAAACTACTTTTGGAGACTGCTAGGAGCCAGGATTTCTCACAACATCACAAAAATATGCATGAGGCTTACAGAGATACAGTTCCTTATCCCAAGGAACTACACTTAGAGCTACCTACACTCTACCTAAAGATACTTAGATTTTCATCCAAAATGTGTATTCCTTATCTTCTTTATTTAATCTTGTGAAAATGCGCATTATCAGGTGGACCTTAGGCTAGCCATCTGATCCTAAAATCCATTTTTTTTCCTGTATATGCAGTGCAGAGATCCCATGCTGAATGTTCCTTTTCATTTCAGTTACCCTGTTGGATTTCACATGTGGAGTTTATACCTGGGTTATTTCAAACTCTGTTTATTGTTTTTCTTTTTTTAAAACCTGTTCTTTACCCTTGTTGAATGCTCACATTCATTGTTTGAATGGCATGTTTTATACTCAGCACTGAATTCTTGGCAAACCATATACTCAAAATCTACTAAAAATATTATACTCTTGTGAAGATAGTAAATTCCCTTGGCCTTTTTCTGTAAAGACAGATAAGTACCATAATCATTTGCCTCAATTACACCTGCTATGCCATTTGCACTTTGATTTTGAAAGGTGAATTTATTCTTTTTAATCATTATTAAGAACATATGTATTTCCTGCCAAGGCAGTCTTATAAAAACATTGGAGGCATATGAGAAAAATTCCTCTGAGGCTTCAGGCACATTGAACTGTCCTGAGAATGTGAAGTGAGGAGAGATTGATGCATGGACTACCTGTCCAGGAATTCAGTAGTACTGGATCAGATTTTCCATGGTTTCTCTATTTTACTGAAACTACACATCACTCGCATGCATGCATCCATGCACGCATACAAATGTATGCACAAACACACACCAAGTGCTCCTACATAGCAATGAGGATAATGTGAGACAAGATTTGGCTGCAGTTTAGTTACAGAGGGAAAAATGAATTTCCACACCTTCATATATATTTTTGAGAGTGTAATTTCTGTTTTAGCTATATGGCTATAGCTATTTGCAACTTAAATATTACATATGGTCTATGTCCCCTCCAAAGAAAACTAGGTGAAAGTAGTTACTGCTGGAATTATAATTGTCACTAAATCGTAGAGCCAAGACAGGCAACTCCAAGGAGATTCTTGGATTAAAAAAAAAATAAATTAATTAAAAAAAAAAGACGATTCCTCCATCTCTTTATCTTTCTCTGTCATGTCCTGGAAAACTTGTGCTGAAGGCCACTGATATTTTTTCCAGTTATGTGAATGAAGACGTTACATAGAGCAACACAAAAGCATTTCAAAGTGGAGATAGCTACTATTCCGAAAGTTCATCTCCTCTTTCTGAAATTCAGACATGGGGCTGTAGCCACTTCTGGCTATTGGTACAAAAATCAAGAACATGAATACCTCTTTTCCCTTTAACAGTAGGAATTATTAAGGCCAGAAGACAGACAGTTGTGAGCCTTCAGTCTGACCTTCTGCATAACACCAGTCTTTGAATCTCACCCAGTAATTCTTGCAAACCCATAACTCCACATTGACTTCTATCATAGTTTTAGAAAGATGTCCAGTTTTGATTCAAAGATCTCAAGGGGTGGAGAATCCATCAAATCCCCATGGTAATTTGTTCCAATGGATAATTACCTTCACCTTTAAAAATATGTTCCTTATTTCCTCTCTGTATTAATATAGCTTCAGCTTCCAGCCACTAGGTCTCTATTTTTTTCCCTTTATCTTTCAGAATTAAAAAGCATTGATCTATGTAAGTAATTGCAGATAGTTAATAAGTCTTTACTTTAAAAAGCCAAAAAATTTAATGACTTTCTTACCTTATCCTCAAAAGGCTTCCCCTTTCCATTTATAATGGAAAGGAGTAAATACTGAGTGGAATTACCGCGAAGCAGAAAAGATTAGGCTTTTCTCTAAAGTCTACAGGCAGAAAGAAGGCATCTAATCCATAAGGATCTATATTAAAATCAGCAGCCTTATTATGCCTTATTTTGCACTGCATTTCCACATGTCCCTCTGTTTTGCAAAATAGATTTGGTGTAGATTGGACAGTCAGTCTTGGCTCCAAATTTTCTTCATTTAATTCAAACTCCAAATATCACTTTAATGGGATATTTTGGCCAACAGCAACTTATCTTGGCTTCCTTACTTCAAAATGAGAGGAACTACCTCACTAGACACCATAGCTGCTTTCTCCAGGTGACATTTACATGAAGCCAGATTGAATCCTGGGGGACAACTCCAGAGCTGCTTTGTACCCTGTATCACTCAGTTGAGTGGGGTTGCACAGGATGTACTTCAATACAAAAGTTGGCCTACAGGCACTAAACTTACACAGTGGGCAAGGAAGCAGAAGGGACAGTGCCTTTAGCAAATTAGGTTTTTGCCTAAAAATTTATAGTAAAATTAATGAATAGCATTCCCTTTTTCAGCTTAAATTCTCTTTGCAACTATCATGGTAAAAACACATGTTTTGTAGTCTACAATCTTTTTTGGCACAGATGAAACATTTTGCACAGCTTCCTGATTTATTGTCTTGATGATCTTTTCTTTTGCCTTAGCAGTTCAAGATGTCTCTAGTGGCACTGCTTGTCAACCTGATACCTGAGCAGAATTCATTCGTCTTTAGCCACTACCAAAAAGTAACGATATCAATGATAATTTAATGGTTAGTAATATATACATAAGCCAAGCAGAACAGATCAGGTGACATTCACATGAAATGTTAGCCCACAAACGAGGTCCCTAAATCCCTGTGTAATTACAGCTATCAATATGTTTAGTGCATATGTATCCACCATCTCCTATATAAAAACTTTCAGTGTTCAGTTTGAGCCTTTGCACAGGGATTTGCAGCTCCTGTTCGGAAAAGACTAACCTCAGATACTGCATGCAGGAGTCCTAAGGTGTCTGGCTGAGCAGAACTCAGTGGGCTTTTTTCTGATTACTTTTTTTGTTGAACTTAAGGAGCATATACACTGCCCAAACGTAAAATATTTTTCTTACTGGTTATTTGGATAGCCTAAATTTACTGCAGATGATTTTTTTTTTTATTCCTAGTTAAGTTTGCCTTTGTTACCAGTGCCAGATTTGCCAGTTAATACACAAAAAACATCACAGCTTTACAGTCTGTGGATCAAGAACAGATCTGATGCTTCCTTTTGTCATTAAGTTCAACTACTAACAAAATGCAACCGAAGAACCATGAACAGACTCAAAAAATGTTCAGTTCTAAAATCATTAATTGATTTTCATTCCCTATGCAGCATTTGCTTATGAATGCAATTTCCTAAAAAGTTGCATGATCTTCTCCTTGGGAAACCAAACGTCTAGAGACATGTAGACTGAATCCAGATGTAAAGGGATTCACTCATTCGCACAGTTTGTTTTTATCTACCATACTTCAACACACTGAGATGTCCCAGTGCATTTTCAGTATTCCAGCTTTTCTGTCAAGACACGAATACAAACCGTCTGCCTTACAGAGAGAAAGATGATGGCTCTGCCTCATATCACTTCCCTGTGGACAATCAGGTCGGTACCAACTTATTGAGGCAGCAGGAAGGAAACCTGTGCTCCTTCCCTGAGCCCTCACATGCCAAGCTGCAGCCTGGAATTTTTACAGCTCCATCCTGAACCTCTGACAAGAAGGGTTTACAACAGAAATCTTGCCAGACCCTTAACTATAGTGACGCCACTATAATATTTATAAGTGCATTATACTCTTTCCAAACATATGCACTTATTACTTATATCTCTGCTCCTGCCTCTCTTCTAGGGGACTTTTCTGTATAAACAAAACAGATTCGCTTGCTTATACTTAGAAAATCTAATTGCTCTGTGTCTCTAGCTGTTATGTAAAAGCCCAAACAGCCAAGAGATTTTTTTCAGTGCATTTACACAGCAGTGAGCCTCTACAAAAAAACATAAACTTCCTTTTCCACTTTGCTCTTCTTTGCTTTCATAAATCTGCCCATTCCTCTCATGTTTGGATAAGATTCTTCTTTTTTTTTTTTTTTTAAAAAAAAAAAGGTAAAAATAAAAAATGCAAGTCTGTGGTGGATAGGCCATCAGTTACACAGCCCAGCCTTGCAAGAGCTGACAATTCTGTCCCTTTAAGTAAACAGAGGAACAGAAAAGATACATAAACAAGAAGATCATTTGCAGGGCTGACAGCTTTTCTGCTCCAGTAAAAGCAGGTTCCCAGGGAAAGTGATTGCCTAATAGTAATAGGGAGTGACAGGGATTTCCTAGCTTTTCCATGGACATCTCAAAGCAGTTTGGTCCTGGGCACAGACATGCCCATTTCTGCTGATGCATTAGACAGAGGTGGCCTGCAGATGGGAAACGGCTCACAAGCAGCTAGCTCAAAGCAACACAGGTTCCCCAGCACAAGGTTTTAGCTAGATTAAAAGTCACCAAAGCTTTTAGTGAACACAGACTGGGATGTTCTTAGCTGTTTTTGGACTGGGTTTGCATCAGGGGTTCAGATTTGGAAACCAAACTGAAGAACAGTCTGAGTGTGGTTTCAAGTGAACTTAAAGCAAAATGAAATAGGTTTCAAATCTGAAATAGTAGAATTTTATTGAAATCATCTTTCTTGTGAGGTTTTAGCCACGTATCAAACATCACATAAGATAGGTCTTTTACAACTCTAAAATGATATGAAATTGAACATGTAAAGATACAAATATCTAGATTGATTCTAGTCAGGACTGTCAGGTAAGTTTTTCAGTTCAGCTGCCTTTTTATCCTCACTAAGAAATATTTCAGCTGGGTTGTTGTATCTATTGGATGCTTAGAAAATCCAGAAATAAAACTACTTGGTATTTATGGTATGTATATAGCATGTAAAAAGGAGGTGTTTGGGGAAAAAAGACTTCCAAGTAAGAACGTAACACCTAAAGCACAATATACACAGGAATTGGGTAAGTCAGGTAAATCACTCCTGCATGGGATTTTGTAGAAAACAGTTTCCCTGTTCTGTCTGATGCTGATGCGGTCTCTCTTATCAGGAGACAGATCAGGAGAAAAGTGTACTGGTCAGCATTTTATTTCTGCAGTTCTTCTGCAGTCATAAACAGGTCATAAAAAAAGCAAAACAACTTTTCCAAAGAAGCTACTAACACATAACAAAAGCTCTCTGAAAATATTCTTTCCTGTTGCACTTTATTTTTTCCAAGCTTTCCTTTTCTTAAGTAAGTAAAGGATTTCATTTTTGATGAGTAAGTTCTTCTGTCCACACATATATGACATATGTGATACGGCTGCAGAAAGAGTGGGAAAATGGTAGTCAAGCAATCCTTAAATTATATAGTGAGCTGTCTCATTGACTGATCTGATCATAACAGTGAGAAAATGATGGAATGTTGGATGAATGTCTATGTTTCTGATTCTGATAATTCTGAGGATGTGAAGACAAAGTTACCTGTGGGGGAAGAAAAATTAGTTATGAAAGACAAAATATAACCCATACGTGGGAGGAGTTGTATTAAGACTGTTCTGTAAATATATAGGAGATGAGATTCCTCCCTCAACATATTTGTATTAAATTCTGGGGATTGACCTAAGTAGAACCTCCCACAAAACACCTCAGAACTCAGTCACTAAAGTTGAAACCTGGCATCAATTATTGGCCTGAATTTTACTATCTAAAAATATTTCTGTTAATTCCTGATTCTTCTGAATTTGGGGAACTCAAATAGAAAGTCAACTGCACTGAAACTATAAGGCATAGATATAAAGTCTAATAAACTGGTCTTTTATTTTCCCCTTATTTGTGGCATGCATTGTGTCAGAGCACTTTAGCCTTGGATGAACTGTATCCAGACAACAGAAATGGGGAAGTCACAAAAATCAGAGACTATTAAGAAAAAGGAGACTGAGGGGAAAAAAACCATACAAATAGGCTGGATGACAAGGAACAAATTTCATTAAGAAGAAACCCACATGAGGAAAACCACTTTTGACTTTGCTGTTTTAACGGACAAAGTCAGCAACATAAAATAACCAGGTCATCCATCTATTCCTGCAGGAAAACCACTGGAGCCTTCAATATCATAGTGTCAGCTGCTTTTCTATAGCCTGACCTCATGAGCTAAGCAGCATGAACTCTGCTAAAAAAGATTCCTTTGGGTTCAGTAAGACAGCCTCCTGTTTTTAAGTTTTCTCTATGTGTGTGTGTGGGTATTGTGACACCTGCAGTCTGATAGAGCTGTTATTGCTCTAACCATGCAAACTAATTTAGGCACCCTGGTTTTTTCTAATCATGATTAAGTGGCTGATTTTAGCCTTTGAAAACAGGAAACAAGTGCTATAATTTTAAAGAAATAATCTGGCAATCAACCCATTAAGGACAAGACATTGGGGGGTGTGGGGGGTGTGGGTGGGGTTTTTTGAGTCAGAAGCTTAAAATTGGACACAAGTCAGACACAACTTTCCTTAAGTAACCCCTGACTGCTTACAGCAGTAAGGAAGTGGAGGAGGAGCATGACTTAAATGGACTGAACCAGAAAATAATAAAAGAAAAACAATGCTATTCTCTGGAGAAAAGAGTGTCATGATGAAAAATCAGTTTATTCTCAGTTAGAATAAATTCTGAAAGAAAGAAAACACAAGAAGATAATTTTCAAAGGAACTGCTCTCATAAAAAATTGATGTGTGTATCATGGGGATAACTTCAAAAAGGAAGCAATAATTTAAACACCATTCCCTTTCCCAGAACCATTGCTGCAAATTTGTAACAGAATAATCAAGTGCAGGGGTGTTTAGAAAAGCGTATAGATTCACCTAAAAGTCATTTGGGCAGATTTTGTTTTCCCTCCTTTTGTTAATTTATTCTAAGAGCTAAAATATATTTCAGTTATAAGCAGATCTAACTTGTTAAATCAAACATAGTAAATGAGAGTGGCCAGCCAGGGGGGACACTCATTTGAAGAAAGCCCCACTTTGCCTTCCCAGTGCCCAGGACATGATCAAAAGCTCTGCTTCTACAGTCCATGAGCCAAGTATTGACCTCAGATACACCTGTAATTGAAAGATCAGTGGGAACTGTGAGCACAATTAATAACTTTGGTCCTAAGTGGTAGAAGATGAAGCAAAGTTCCAGCAACTCTCGCTCCTGAGAAACTGAACCCAAATTTTTTGAGAAACAGGATGACAGATGTATGCAGCCAGCTACGTAAATCAATGACTTGGCTTGTCAATGATGACGTTAGGCAGAGTTCCCGGGTGATGTAGGGATACAGCCATCCTCTGTTTTATGCTTTGGACTGGAAGAACCTAATTTGACTCCTGTAACTGAAAGTTTTGAATTTGGGTCTGCATTTAATGTTTGTTTGCTGAAGAGATGGACAGAACCTACCTCTAAGCTCCTGCCTGTGTTCTGGCGCTACTCACCTGAGCTGATGTACTTTCACACACAGCATCTCTTCAGTATTATTCAACAGGCATTTCCTCCCACGCCACTCATACAAGCACAGATCACATGAAAATGGAACGAGTCCTAAGATACTGAGTATTTCCCCTCCCCGTCCTGGATGTTTACAAGCATTCTTTGCTGTCAAAACAATATTCGTACAAACCAGTGATTGTGCTGGGGTATTTCGGTCTAAGCATGTGGCTACATATATAGAGAACACTCAGAAAACAACTTTCTTAAACAAATAAACAGTTCAGCTCTTGAACTTTATGCTCACAATAATCTCTGTCATCATTAATCACATTCAGTGTTTGACTTACCAGCCTAAATGGGGGGTGGGAGAAGAGGCAGGGGAGCACGGTAGAAAAAAAGTCATAACCCCCTGTTCAAACCAGTCTTTCTCTTAAATGTGAAATATAGGATGGGCCTGATCCAGCTGCTGGGGCACACTGATGTAGTGAGCAGACAGACCCGATATCTTTGGCATGAGTGTTACTGCAAGAACACAGAGGGCATTCGGAGGCAATTGCTAAAAGCCCCAAAGTCCCTTACGATAAGACTCCACAGACCAGCACAGTATCTGCGACTGTGTATTAGCTGTCCACAGTCTGTTTCTGTTTAACGAATGATAAAAAAAACAATCCAAATCCTAAAACAGTTTCTGAATTAAGAATATGCTTAGGGAATAGAATCACTTCAGAAGCTTTGAAGAGAAGTCAGATAAGGAGCTCACAAACTACTCTTTCAAGCAGTACCCTTACTTCTCCTAAAATGAGTCTCTCGCCTATAGTCACAAATCCAGTTGGAGAAGCTGAGGTAGTCTCTGTTGTCAAAATATATTATTCTCACTGTTTTCCTATGACACCAGAACATTCTTGAATTATATACAAGTTATTGAAGTCATCCACATTATTTTCTTTGGGACGAGTGAGGAAGAGAAGATGGCTGCTGGAGAGGTCAACTGGAGAAAGGTGTGGGCAAGGGAAACATTACTGCTAGCAAAGCTTACTTTTTTTTCCCCCTCATTGTCAAATAGTGCTGTATAGCTGATGAAAACCAGCTGGGCCCTCAGACACTTGATGAAGCAATAAGGTCCACATGCTGAAGGCTAACATGAAGCAAAGGTGCTAATTACTGGCTTGTAGGTAAAAAAAAAAGGTGGAGGCTCCACCTGCACACTATAACTTCTGAACCTTCATTTTCCCAGGAACAGGAAAACTATAATGTAAACAACCTGTCCCACCCATTGTTCTTTTATGAGGGAAAATTTGAATTTTAAGGCAGATTATGACCCCGAGTGACAGAAAAGGTCTATGCAACCAGGTTTTCATACTGAACTGATTTAAGAATCAAACAGCTTCTATATTAGCTGACACAGAGTATGGGACTGGCTGTGTCCCTCATTATAGCCTCAGTCTGGACAGAAAGAGATGCTGAAAACCTTCAGACTCCCATAAACAAATTGCCAGAGTCCCACAAGCTCAGAAGATGGGCCTGATTCCCATCTGCTGTAAGTCAGCCATGGATCCCTGTATGAGACTATGAACTCTTGTATCAGCTAATATACTGCTGCTGTTGGAGCTTATTCTGCTGATGATATGCAAGGATTGATTTGCTTGCTTGCTTGCTTGCTTGCTTTCTTGTTTTCACAAACAGCAGATGCTTACTAAGGAAGCTACAGAAGCTGGGAAGGTGACAGCCCTTCTCTCTATATCCTTACTATTATGCCCTGTGATGCCACTGCAGCACAATTAAACCTCGAATTGATGTGCTGTTGGCTCCTGCTCATGTTGCCTTCCTAATCCTAGTCTCTTTCCACATTGTTCCATTTCCTTTCTTCTTTTGCCTTCCGTGATTTTTTTTTTTGGTTTGGTTTGGTTTGGTTTTGGTTTTGTTTTTTTTTTTTTTGTTTCAGGACAGATTTCCATCTTCCTTCATCATTTATTTTTTCTTCTCAGAAGTTTACACACCACAGAGACCCATGTGTGGCTGCAGCAGGGACACAAATGAAGGCATGGGACCTTCTGCTGTATGCAGATACAACCCTGCCTGCAAGGCACTGCTTGAAGGAAAGGTAGGATTGCCTTTGGCTGGTTAGCAGTCAGCAGCATTGCAATGTCATGCTCCTGCTTCTGACATATGTTCGTTAAGCAGCTCTACATAATGGGAAGAAGGCAGAGAAAACATGTTCATAGGGTGTGCCTGTCTAAAATCAGCAGAGCAGTGCTCTCCCTGTCAACTTGTACCCAGCTTCCTGTTTTGATGTATGATTCCCTGACCGCTAGTTAGTCCCAGTTCGGCTCTAAAAGATTACAAAATACGTTTTTCGCAATGGTTTTCTGAGATCCCAGCAAACAAAACTTCAGTTTGGGAAGATGCCTAATTCTAATAAAGCTCTTCAGGAGAAATTTTTACTAACTATAGCTATTAGGACCACTTACTGCCTGATGCTGGAAGTAAGCTGCTATTAGATAAATTGATACATACTTTTCTGGAAATGATTTTATTAGTACTGTTGTCACCAAAGGCTAACATCCTGTGGAACAGTGTGAACCCTGGACAAGATTAGACACAAGGCCAAAGCTGAAACAGCTCTTGAATCTGATTCACAGAACTGTGCCCTTTCACAACTGAAACTACAATAATAGGAGAGTTGGAAGTAACAAGTGCCACCAAATAACTTCTCAGATACCACTAACTTGGAGATAATTCTATAATGTAGTATTTTAAGCCTAAGGAATCATGTGGAGTAGGTCTCTTCAGAGTCTGCAATATACAGGTATTCAGCCACTGAAAGCAGAGTAAGATATAAGACTAAGGAAGGTAAAATTAAACAGTTACAGTAAGATTTGTGATACAATACTAATAAATGGGAAAATATATTATATTTGAACACTACTCCATGGTTTCTGATTGCACCAGAAATTTCATCTGCTTGGTATTATTTTCAGCTTGGGGAGGGAAGGGTGGGGGTGTCTTCCTTGTATTTAATATATATATATATTTGTTTTGTAAAAAAGTGTCACATCAAGTAGAATTTCCTCTGATGTTCTTGGTGTATGGATAAGATCATTCTGCAAAATTAATGTAAGAAGTAGCAATGGACATGACCCAGATCCAGCACAGAACTCTCTAGGTATATATACACAGAAAGATCCCACAAAGCATAAGTGATCTCAAGATCAGCAGCTTCTTCATTACATAGGTTTGAAAAGTCCATTGCATATTCTGAGTTTTGATTTAATCCAAGGTGTACTTTTAATCAATTAGCAAGATCTCAGAGGATTTCTCAGAAGTGTAACAGTGATAAACAGACCTCAGATTAGGGGGTATTTGTTAAAACCTTTGGAAAGCAAATGTTTCGTGTCCTAGCTTCCTTATGTTCTAAACTTCATTTAGGGCATAGAGTAAACAAAATCAAAATACAACTGAGACATATGATTCTTACTTTAATTCTATCAGAAAATTCTAAGAGACCAATTTGTTTTAATTTTCACTTTGAAACCCTGGACTATTTCTTTGTATTACACTCTCCTAGGTCAGATCTAACAGAAATATAGTTGCATGGCAATACGTATTTTCTTACAAAATCACAAATATTCTACACAGATAGCAAAAGGCAAACTACACTTCCCACCCCCTACCCACCAAATTCCGATTTCTACAAACACATGAGTTTTGAATAAAACAAGAAGGGGTTAGCAAAGGTGTGCATAATTTCCATGTTAAAATGGTTAATGCACTCAGACGCTAGACCATGTAAGATTGTAAGATACATAAACATAAGATACAGATATAATTGGAAAGATGTCTCTAAGGTGAGGTAAAAGAAGACTGGGAAAGGATAACAGCTGTGTCCATCTTTAGAGGCAGAAGAGAAAAAGAGCAATTTTTACACTATAGCTCCAGGTTGCCAGAGAAATGCTAGAACAAATGATCAACAAACCATCTGTAAATACCTAGAAAATAAACAACATGATAAGCATGAGCCAGTTTATATCTGCCAGAAAAAACTGTGCAAAACCAAAGTACTTCCTATAACCACATAACAGAACTTGCAGATAAAGAAGTCATAGTTGTTATATAGCTCATCTTAAGAAATGTACCAGACAGTATGACAGGATGTGCTTCAGGGAAATTTATGGAAGTGTGGACTAGGTGAAAGGAAAATACAAGTCTTTTTTCAGAAGGGAGCAATCAATGCTTAGAGGGTCTTTCCTACATCAAGTATTACTCAGTATTTCAATTAATGATTCAGGAAATGAAATAAAATAAAATATATTTACCAAATATAAAAAATAACTTATCAGATTTGAAGATGATACTAAGTAAGAAAAACTCTTAATGCATTAGAGGACAGAAAAGACACCATAATCCTCCTATACTGGTGTTAACGATCAGAAAACCATGGGACACTCCCCACAGGGGAGAGACTATTTATTGCCTCTGTACAGAAATAAACTACTGCATAAAAAACAGATAGAGAATGGGTGCTTAAAAAGTATTTACATAGGAAAGAACTAGGGGTTATGTAGTGGATCATAGGGTGAATGACACCATTGTTCAAATGACACACAGGAGCAGCCTGCAAAAGAAGATATACAGCCTGCAAGAGACTCCTCTTTCAGAGCTTGCGAGGCCTCAGCTAGCACATCTGAGTAAAAATATTGAGCATTGAAGACTCCACAGGAAAACTACAAACTGAAGTCTATAAAATGTGTCTTAGAGGAAAGATTGAAAGATTTGAGGTTGTTTGGTTACTTAAAACAGGATGGAGGGGACACGGTAATTGCCTTAAAAGAGACAAAAGAAAGCTTCAAGGAGAAAGAATGTATTTTCTATGCCCTCAGTGTATAAGACTATACTAATGGAAAGATTTAGATTAGGCATTAGCAAAGGCTTCCTAATAATATGAACAATGAAGCTCTGGAGTGAACACATAAGGAGACTGTGGACTTTTGAACATGAAATGTTTTAAGAAAGTGATCAAACATGTATAATACATGCTATGAATATGGTTGATATTGTCTTGTTGATAATTTTGAAGTCCTTTTTATTCCCGTGATCCTATGAAACCGCAGTCCACAGACAACTGATTGGCTCTGATGTCACGGTCTTTAGACCCCTATAAAACAGTGCATCTCTGTAGTACAGTTCTCAAATAAAAGTTTAGTGGCAAGGGCAGACAGTGGTCCACAAAAAAATTTGAGGCTTGGCAGTGGTCAGTTAGTTGAAAAAGCTTGGAGATACTGGCACAGGCCCTACCTCAAAGTCTGAACTCATTTTACATCCCACCTTTATTCAGCCAGAATCTCACTGAAATATGGGAAAAAAAAATACTTGCCTCCCTTTTCCTTTTCTTAAACTCATGGAAACCAGGAAATTCTCCCATTTTTGCCAGCAATACAATTTTTTTTCTATTTCTTTTTTTTTTTTCATGCAACTAAGGTGGAGTAACTTTAACCACCCAAGATGTATAATTATCACCCTGAAATGCATTGCCTGGAACGTATTATTGCTGTCATGAAATGGAATTTATACACAGTAAGGAAACAGTTAGCCCCACAGATTTACTGGACATTATCAGCAGGGCTATGACATCAAGGGCAGCCAATCCAACAGCTCCGAGCAAGCTCAGCGCTTACAAAGCATTTCATGTTTCTAAGTACCTATTACCAATAAAATAAATGTTATGATTGTGTATTTTTAGGTAGTCCAGTTGATTTGTCAGCCAGTCTTTTGCATGCTGAAGAGGTCTATGTGGCACCTTGGAGAACTCGAAGACAAGGCGTTTTCTTACACAGCTTTGGTTCTGCGTTTCAGGAGCTGCTGAAACAGAAGGTCACACACAGAATAAAAGTACTGCAAACAATCTTTTCTGCTGATGGAGAGCAAATCGTCATGCCATTTTGGCATTTATGTGTATCAAGCTGCAGCTGCACTCAAAGAGGAAAGAACTCCTGGGAGCCCAAATCACACCAAGCCCAGTCTGGCGGCAGTTGCAGATGTCTGTATAATACCTACCCTGATCCAACGGAGACACTCTGAGCAACATCTCAGAAAGGCTCCGGCTTATCAACACCAGACAGACCTTACCACGCATTAGGATCTGGCTAAATTTTAGAGCCATGACATATTTTGGCAGGTTGGCATCCAGCAGTTCAAATGCACCTGCTTACAATTAGTTACAAGAAATTCCACATAAAATACCTCATTGCTTGGATCTGGGTACCTTGTTCACATACTCATATTTTAACCCTTTCAGTATCCTAGTTTTATTAAAGGTTAGCCACAGAGGTTTCTTTTGACTTTTCTTGACCTTTTCTTCATCTTCACTTCCTTTTTAAGAGTTCAATTTAAGGACCCAATATTGAGGACAGAAGAAAAAAAGCCATTAACAGCAGTGCAGGAGAGTGAATTGGACTGCCTGAGGACAATTAAAGTAAACATAACCCACTGAACATTCCCTGTGATTCTGAGCAGAAATAGATTAACTCCTAATATGGAGTTAATACTCTTCCCAAACATACAATAGCATTTCCTTGTACTACTAATTATGACAATAAAACAACTGTGTTTGGAGAGGAAATGAAGAAACACCAGAAATCACCTGGTCACCCAAAACACATGCATTATTGAGCTATAAAATTCCATTTTTGGATATCACTACCACATTCTGCTGCTATGTTGAGATTTTTAATGTCCCACAATAGGAACTTTAAGAGGGACAGATTGCCTGGTTTATATACTATTGTGGGGAAATAGAGATTTTTACTGGGACACAATAATGAACCATCAAACAAGCATGCTCTAATTGTAGCTAATAAATAGTCACAAAATCCTGTTAACTCCAAAAGCCTGGGGCAAAACTGTATTTATTTCAGGAAAATAAGTAGTAAATTAATTTGGGATAGGATGCACCTGGAGGAAGTTTAGAACTGTTGGCCCAAACCTAATGTGAAGGATGTCTGGATCCAGTTCCATATTCATATTCCATCTTGCTTCTATCTCTACAACATGATGGAATGGGAAAAGCCAAACTCCAGATCCAGAAATATTTCAAGGATTAATATAAACCCTTTTTCTTCTTCAGTGAAACACAGAACTTCCTCATAGTCAATATGGCACAAAGTGGACGCAAACATGAGGATACAAAAATTTTGACAACACTAACTTTATTCTCCCAAATAAAAGACTAAAGCTCACAAATATCACAGCCCTAGAGCAGCAAGAGATACAGAATAAAGACTGAGTATCAGTCTTTCTAAAAACCCTTCCACTCTGATTAAAAGTGGGTAAAGAAACTTGTTACCAAAAAGAATTTGTGATGCTGGACTCACATTCTTTTTATTTTTTATTTAGATTTTATTTAAACTGAAAAAAATATCTGGCATTTAGACTGAATGGGCATTTAGAATATGTTGACAATGAAATCAACATTTTCTTGTAAGACCATGGGATTTTTTTCTTTTCTTTTTGAATCATTAAGGTCAAAATAATGTGGTATGTTTATCCTCCTCTACTCTAGCTGGCTACCCTCCTGCTTCCTTTCTCCAACTGGAGGGGAAGGTGAGAGGCTGTTTTGCATTGTCTGGCAGGGGACGTTTGTCTCATGGGAGAGAAAATGCCTTCCTACAGCCTACAAAAAAAGTCTTGGCAGACAGGATACACAGCACACTCCGTGTAAACTTCATTTTGATGTAATTAAGTGAGGCTCGCGAGGCATATCACTTTATGTGTTACTAAGTTTGCTCTAGCATACTCCAGGAGCTAAGCCCATCTGGGGCCAGAGAGCAAGGAAAAGGCTGAAGATTGCAGACTTCCGAACACAAAACCACCTGGTAGGTTTTAGACACTCAAACCAAATTGTCACACATGTTTTAAGCTATGTGGATCTTGATGGCATCAGTGTTAGAGAAGCTATTGGATACACTTAGATAGGTATTGTCAGACTTACAGAACACATAAGGAGGACTGGAAAGGACACAGATGTCCCTTACAGTCTTAGACAGTGAGTAATAGGGTTAATCCAGAAAACATCTCTGACACTTTAGAAAACTATTGATGCAATACAACCAAAGTACTTTTTCATATCTAGTCCACAGAACCCAGATGCGCTTAAAGTATGTGTGTATACATATATGCATATATATATATAATTCTTATCAAAGTCAGTGGGAATTGTGTGGCCTTCCAGAAGGGGCACAGACTTCTGACTTGAAGCACTTCAGCCATTGAAATAACAGAGAACTTATCTTGTCACTAGTCTCTTGGGCTGCTGCTGTCTCCCATTCTGCAGTTCAGGCAGAGCAGGTAAAAAGAAAAAAAAAAAGGCAACAGAAAATTTCTGTGAGGTTTTATTAAAGACTATTATGTAAAGCAAGGTTCAACAAGATGTTAGCTACTCCAGCAGATTTATGCCAACAAAAGCCAACTTCAGACTTCAATATAAACCAAAACCCCCTATATTTAGTTGAGCTTAGAGTATTCAGTATCACATTCATGTGAATCTAACAGCTGAAAGGATGGAATCTATATTTCTCTCCCTATAATTCTTGTTGACTTGACATAGTACCACTCCCTCCTAACATATTCTTATTTCCCCAAAGCTTGAAATTCTAGTGAGAGCTGTAACAGCATCTCAGTTCAACAGCTTTCTGATTTCTCCCTCTTCATATAATGATTTCCCTGAGTTCTGTGCTTCCTTGACAGCTCTTTCTCATTACAAAGCTTTCACTACCTCATTACTCAATAGCCTAGCCTAGCCTATACTGTCCTTGAACACAGAGACCTCTGTCTCCCCCATTTCAAGTCCCAGTAGGAGACCATGACTCATTTTTGTACTCCCTCCCCAGGAACTATGAGTTTCCCAGGTGCATTTCACAAGGGAGAAAGCAAATGGTTGCTCAGGCAAAAACATCTTTCAGGTGAATGCACATTGAGGCAAGAGACCAGCAGCATGGAGAAACCTGATTTACCTTTCCCATTGTTTACTTATTCCCAAATCTAATTCCCTTCATAGACTGCATCACCAATTCCTCCAATTCCTTTTGTTTTTCACATTGGCCTCTGCCTTCCTATATCCTCTTCCCTCTTAATTTTAGCATTCTTAGGAGAAGCAATTCACCCCAAAGAATTTCCTAGGGGAAAGCCCTTATGCAGCTATGAAGTACATAAAGAAGAGCTTGTTTGCTCAGCTTATTGATGAGGAGAAACTTTGCCAAGCTGTAAAGAGCAGGAGTGTTACTACTTGATTACGGACAGCTGCTTCGCACTGTTACAAAAGTCAGTTCTGCTGAATGTTTGAATTTTGGCTGGTTTTTTTCATAACTGTTCTGTAGATGCTTACGAAAACCTCCAAAACAACAGCTTACCAAATGGTATTTACCATCCTTCTTTTCCTGTGGGAGTCATCATTACATTATTCTTACAAGTGTTATCCTTACAGCAGCACTGGTACACAAAGTGAGGATCAGTGGCTCTACTGAATCATTCTCATTTTCCTTTTACTCATGCTGTTGTGTCAAGATTGTTCTGCCTTCCCCGCCTTGTGCCTTCTCTGATCTATCTTTCCTTTGTACCAAGAGTCCTTCCATTCAATTCCTAGTGAATTGTAAAGGGATTTATTGTCAAAGGTGCCTAATTTCTTGTCACCTGTTGCGGTGGATCTTCCTAGAAATCACTGTGGTCAGACCAGCACCCTGTGACCTTGTTCCTCTATCAGATTTCCTTGTCATTAAAAAAGATTGATGGAGCTCCAACATGAGCATAAATACTTGGTCAATTTCCTAGCTGGTATCATCAAATAAGTTCATTCCTCAACACTATATTCTTACAGAAGCTGAACCCACAGGAGTACACAGGGATTTCTACTACAAACTGAGAAAACTTCAATCCCCATCATTCCACCTAAAATTGGTGGAAATAGTAATTTCCTCAGGCCTCACAGATGGCTTCTGAAAGGCACAAGACATGGCAGAAGTGTAAAAGAGGAGACCACAGAATGGAAAGGGAAAGGAAAGGAGGCAAGGAGACTCTCTGTAAGAGCAGCTGGGGAAAGAGAAACCCTTCCACGGCGACAAGGCGTCTGTGCTGGCTGCCTCCAGCCCTCTCCTCAGAGCCCACACAGGTGCTGGGTGGGCTGGTGACCTGATGGCACAGGTGATGAATCACACACTGCAGCCAACAATGGCCGGTGACCTCCAGGTGGGAGCCCTGCCCAAGCCAGGGGTCCTTCAGCGGCCACGGGAGTGCGGTGCAGATGCACATGGCAAAAGGAGATGGATGAAATATATCTGGCTGGAGGTGTGAGGTATGCTGTATTCCCATGCACAGACCATGCCGCTCTGTTAAAACCCAGGCTGGATACAGCACTTTTCTTCAGCAGGTTTATGAAGCACATTAGGAAGGAGATCAATGCTATTCCTTATATTTCACAGACAGGGAAAATGGGGTGCAGGTGAATGAAATTACTAAGATCACCCAGGAAATGTCTGGCAAGGGCAGGAATTGAAGCCAGTTCTAGCCTGGTGCCTACATATGGCTTTGGTACAAGATTATCCATTCTGGCCTGTCATGTGTAAGAACAGATATTTTACAAACAACCTTTCCTAACAAGATTTTTTTTTCTATTATTATTCCATTTAAAATAAACCAGCCATTAAAACACAAGTGAATTCACAGGCATAAAACTCCATTTAAATAACTTTATATTGACAGAACCTGACACAAAGCCTGGAAATTCAGAGTTATGGTTGGCAGTCCCTGCTCAACTCCAGTCACTGTGCCTTTTATTTTCCACATGAGCATTAGTGTCAGCCTTAAGTATGGATTTCCTGACTTTTTCAGCCTGTGTCACAACCTTCACTTTATTTAAACACAGAATTTTTCCTGCAAATATCTACTGAATAGGTCACCAGAATTACAGGATCATTTTGTTGCTTCTAAAGTAAGATCTGGCAAATAAAGTAGGAAACAATACAAATCTTGTCTTTATGAAAAAGAAAAAAGATGGGCTGTGGGTTTCTTTAAAAAGCAAAAAAGTAATTTTTTTTTTCCTGTCCAGGACTGGAAGGAGAAATTGAAAAACACACAAACAGCCTTGCTCTGCTTTTGTGAAGGCAGGGAGTGCAAATAATTCAGTCACAGTCATATATCTGAGCAAATGCTTTTTATCAGATAAACCCCCTTGGAAGAGCTTTCAGGGCTTCCATCAGTGCACTGAATTTTTGGCCATGATGAACCAGACAGGCAATTACAGTTCCTAGAGCACACAAAAGGGAGGTGCCAAGCCAATATGAGCTGTGGAGTGATTAGTACAGGAGAGGAACACATGCATTTTACTGTCAACATGCCATGCTCTCACTGCTATTTGACAGACACGTGTCCAGATACATGGCATTATGTGCACTTGGCATGTGCTCAGGTGATATGCTGGGTTTATAAGCAGTTTGATGTAAGCAGACCTATCTTATGAGATCAGGACTCAACGTGCAAGTTGAGTCCTGTATGTATGTCTGTCATGTACGCCTGATGGAGATGGGCTGAAGGATAGCAAGGACAAGACCAGCAAAGAGCATACTGCCTCAGGAGCAAAATTAGTTCCCCAGCCCCTTCTCTGAGGGATCTGAGAAAGGTAGTGATGGGCAGTCAGGCCACAGGTCATCTATTGGTCCTGCAAAGCCAAATATGGATACACCAGATAGATAGAAATTATCTATTCACCAGCACTATGATATACCACTGACGTATCTGTAGTGCTTTCTCTTTAAAGCTGCCTCATTCCAAATTCCTTAATTTTGACATGTGGTGTATATTAAACCAATTAAAAGTACAGATGTACTGGGACTGCTCAGCTGCATCTGTACAGGACGGAAGACATCAACAGACAATTATAGCTTCACTGATCCCTGGCCCAAACCTGGACCACAACCCAGGAGATTCAGGTATTGGCTTCTTCAGCAGACACTGACCCAGCACACAAGCTTCTCTCCCTGTGCCAGCCGATGGGCTGGTCCAGGGAGCTGGAGGAGGATGAAGGAAAAGCTCAGAGCAGTGTTCGAGACCCCTCCTTTGCTGGTGGCTCCCCTGGGGACGCAAGCATATGTATGGGCAGAATTTGGGACCTTGTAGTTCCTTCAGCAAGCACATGTACAGGCAGTGCTTGTATAGATTGCATTTGTACAGACTGACACAAACAAATAACAATTCCTCATGGCAGTTCTTTACCACATTGGCTTAGATTCTGTTGTTATTGACAGACATAAGGGCTTATTTCCCTCTGTATTAAGGCCATGTCTAACTTAAATTTCTTGTTGCTCTGAGATGGCAAATTGCAGTTTTAAGGTGTTATTTCAGTTTATCAGAATGTTTCTTGTTGACTAATTCCCAGCTTCTCAAAGACATGGCTATAGGATGTAACTCAGTGGTAGAAAACGGGGAAGATTATATCTCTATTTGTCTCAAATATAGCCTGGTATTTTAAAACAAAATACTAGATAAAGTTTATTTCTATCACTTATGAAATCTCTAAAGTCTGCATGAGAAACTACAGGAGAAGGTCCAGTTTATATAATCCTCTTTAAGATAGAAAATCAGACAAGTCCTTATCACATATTTTACATAGAAGATCACTATATACTGTGGGTCATTTAAGGCTTGGTAGCAAAGCTGCGATGTTGAGATCAAAGTAGTATTCAAAAAGATAATCTTCTTCTTTTAAGAAGAATCTGTAGATTATGCAGTCTTTGCTGGGTACACATAAACAATCAGCTTCATGAAACCTAATCATTTAGTAGTCTTGAGACAATGGTACATTCTTATAAAGCTTGTCTGGGACAACTCATTATTACAGCAGAAAGTTAAACTAACACGTCCTTAGGCCTGACAACTGAAAGGTCTATTCTCAGTTTATGATCACATTCTGCCTTGCAAAAAGAAGGGAAAAAAAAAAAAAGACACTGTAAAGCCAAAAGAGAAAAACACTCCCCAGACTAAGGAGAGCATAGTCTTGGACTTATGCATGTCTACAACGCATCCTAGCATTGTGATCTGTAGATTTATTCACATGATCCAGAAGGCAAAGAGGCCAACAGCAAGGCTGCTGGGATTTGAGCTTACCCTGGGGTTTGCAGCCACTTTTGTTTTCCCAGTGCCAGAAATGTGCAGCACAGAGCTGGCCCAGCACTGCTGACAACTGTGAGAAGTTCAAGGGAACAAGCAGCCATAGCCATGCGTGTAGCATAGCACAGCTATAGCATAGCAAATGCGTGTAGCACATTTCTGCAAGATCTCAAGACTTTATTCACTCTGGACCAAGCCAGGGATCTCAATGACTACTCTCATCTATTTATCAACTTCCCATTTCTGCTAGTACTGAAGCACAACTGTCTACAGTCCTTTTTTCTCCAACGTTGTTCTTATCTTTTTTGTAAGGAACTAAAAAGGGGTAAGTTTGTCATACCATTAGTTTCCAGCATTGCTTTTGCAGTATGAATATATAACTATACACGGAATAAAGCAGTACACTAAACTCTTTGTGTCAAAGCTTCATAGATGGAACAAGCAAAGGAACAAAAAGACAAAGCCCATCTCATTCTCCCACCTGGAAGCATGCACAACAGCAGCTCCTGCTTGAGCGAGAACAAGCAAGGAGATTGTGGTAGGAGCAAGCTTCCTCTCCCTGAAACACTCTGCCTTAAAAAGTCATATTTTTAATGATGACCTGTAATGGGATCTGTAGGGGCTGGGAAGCTGCTGGCTGCGAAGTTGCTAACACCTGTCAGTCGAACTCAAACCACCAGTGCTGACTGGGTACACTTTCAGCCACAACTCCAGCTGCCCCACTGGCACCCACACAGTCCCCACCTCTCCTCCCACATCAGGACATCCACCAGTAGCCAGCAAGGGAGGCTCCAAACCACAGGGTCTTGGTAACAAAAAGTGGCAGAAGGTTTTTAATCTGCAGGACAGTCTTTTCCTCAACACATAACATTGCGAAATCCAGTTTCATGCTTTTGCGATTAGTAACCCACATGCAGTGCTTGTTCCTAAAATTACATTGGAAAGACTTAAGAACACGATGCATAAACATGCATGTTACAACATAGAGGCTGTTCCCAAAAAGGTAAAAAAAGAAAAAAAAATCTATTTTTCCTCAAATCCAGAAACTTTGACATCACATGTATGCATAAGAGATTAAGTGAAATGCCAAAAGTAACAGTTTCAATTGGATTTCATTACTCTGTGGTGAGGTTGTCCTCTGTTATTTTTGGTATAGCTCTTAATGAGCAGAGCAACCATGCCAGTCTAATAAGCATTAGCTTTAAGTCTTTCTTTAATTTAGAAAAAAAAATACTTAAAAATAATCACAATTCATTCTGAAGAAGGAGTGACATAAAAGACAGTTACGGAGCAGACCTTTCCTTTCATGTTGACATTCATGTGGATAAGAGAGTTGTGTTGGTGACCTCCTTTACGTTTCCTTTTTTTCCTTTTTCTTTTTTTCCTCTGGGTTTCTGCAAAGCATGAACTGTTCTTTTAATGGTCTGGAACTAGAAGTTTCAGGGGGTGGAGGTAGAGAAAATCAGAGAGAGGAAAAATAATCTCACACTTAATACCTGATAGGGTGGGTCATTTTTGCAGAATGGAATATGAATTTTGTTTTAACTTCTTCACTGAGTAAAATACATTTGTCCCATGTTCCTTACACCTCATTCAGATGTAAATGTCTCCTTTCTTCGCATATGCTGGAGAAAGATGTCTTCGCTTTGGAAAAGACCACGTTACACAAGTAAGAAGATTCTCTGGGCATGAAGTTGCTTAACAAAAATGGCATATTTCATAACAGAAATGAAAAATCAGAAAGACCTCTCTATGTCTCTGCATGAATTCTTTGTCTAAATGAGTGCCACATGTCAGGGCTTCTCATGGAGAAAGGGCAATTTTTCTTTCTGAATCTCACATATGGTATACAGTCTAAATCAGATGGAGATAAAAATGCAACCAAACTATGCACAGTTTCATTATGTGGGCTCCTGGGATATTAATGTTGCCTGTTTATCAGAAAAAAAAAAAAAAATTTTTTTTTTTAGACAGAAAATACTCAATTTACAGCTACTAGGCCCACTTCTTCTCAGTGAGATTATTAGTGGTGAGGTAGAATGAAATCTCTTAAAGCTTGATCTAAGTTCCACTTCAGATGCTTTTCCACATGCTGCAACTGATAAGCATTGTAAGACCTGAAGATCCATAAGGAGCTTGGTTTTCACCTCAGGAACCTTGTCATTCTCAAGGTCATGGAAGACCTTCTGTTGTGTCAATTCAATGATGCTATTCTGCAGCTGGAGGCTTTGAATGCAGGACCTCAAGTGTAGAAGATGGAGGATTACGTCCCAAGAGTCCCTGCTTACCTGCTACACAACTACTTCACAGATTCCTGAAGGTTTTTGATGGGCCTAAATCCCTAGTTTAAAAATACAAGTAGTTAGTAAAGGGGAAAAAATGTTCTTTTTTTAATCAGTGTTTGAAAAGCAACACTATATAACTAAGATCATATTACCTTAAAATCCTCACAAATAATGACATTAACATATATCTTTCTAAAATAATATTCATTTTGATATTCCTTCAGAGCTAACCTTAAAAAAAAAAAATAAAAAAAAAAAAAACAAAAAAACCATGATTACCTGTTGTTTAATAAATTACCTTTTTAACTTACCCAGCCTTTCAGTCTTCCAGGAATAGCCTGGCATGTGCTCAGATGCCTGTTATAAATGCAGATTAATAAAGCTTATGTTTTAAAGGACCTTAATAAAGTCCAGAACAAATTAAACCAGAAGTAGCACTACAAAAAGCCTATTAATATTGCTACACCAGGGACCTCTTAAAGGCACATAACTTTGGTGTATTCCAAGTTTCATCTTGCACAGTAGCTTGAACAGGATGTGGGTAGAGAAGGATTCACAATGCATCTGGTTCTCAGTAAATCAGTCGTTAACTTTAGGGTTAGTTTTCACTGAAATTGTCAAATGATCATTGTTCCCAATTTGATTTCTAGACCATTTTATTCCCTTATTAGATCTGCATTACAGGGCACACAATGACACATACTGGGTTTTGTTTGAGCTACTACAGATTCAGTTAGAAAGTTCAATTATTTTAAAAACCCTCACAGTTAGGGAAATGTTTCTGCCCCAGTGCAGCACTTATACCCTCTTAAACCACCCAAAATAACTCTCTTTATCATGAGAATGTAGTATTACTTTAAGTTGGTCATTTGTTACTTTGGGAGTCAAAGAATAAAGTAGGCTGTAGAATACATCCCTGGGATGAGCAAAAGGAGAAGAGAAGCAGTAATTCAGCCATGTTCATTTTAATTATCTATTAACATTTAGGGCACTTCACTGAATTTGGGATGAAGAACAATTACATGAATCAAAATGCTGAGCTAGTTAGCTGCTTAGTTTTCATTTTCAAAAAGCTGAATATATTTATTAAAATTTAATTAAAGTTCAAAACAACAAAAGTTAGAAAATAACTTTTGAATATGAGTAATCATTCATAAATAGCAATAATCATGTAAAGGAAGAAAAAGTAAATATGTACATATCATATAGTTAATTTACTAACTCAGCAAAAAAGTATCGCATGCATAAACAGAGCAGTGTTAAGTCAGCTGGCTTTTTATGATTAGGTGTCTGGGGCTAAATCCACAAATGGATGTAAGTATGGCAACTCTTCCTTTTGCCATAGTTAACTTTTGGGTCAATGTTGAATCCTCTGTACTGACCTTACAGCCCTCCCACCATGAGCAGGAAAATAGGAAGTATGGAGCAAGGCAAGCAACAGGGACACCCATGGAGACAACATGGGTTAAGGAAGGAGGGAACAGGTCTGAGATTCTGCCTCTCTTCTTGACCTATAAGCACTGAATTAGGCACCTGTGGGAAATTGTTCTTGCACAAGGCACCTATGGTTTCTGCCTGTGTGTGCATGACAGGCTTATGGTTTCTTTTGGATCACAGCTGGAAGAAGCATCAGCACAGCCCATCTTATATACAAGGACCTGAGCAGCAGGCCCTCTTCCTTCTAGCTTGGAGCATGATGTTCTTCGTGCACAATGGACAATCCATCATACAAAATACAAATGGGCGGGTGAGAAAGAAAAAGCAAGACAATGCATTACTTGTGACTTAACAGCAAGGGCACTCTTGCTGGAAGAGGAAAGACATGGATGATGTCCAGGCAAGCTTATGTAACACAAATTTCTATCCTACTAGGTTTTCACACACAGAAGAATAAATGCCTACCTTTTATTAAACTTCACCTCTCCCCTGGAGGCTCTTCTCAATTCTTTTGAACTCCAGGGAGTTTTCCACTGTCTGATATCTCATGCTTTTAGTAACGTTCCCTCAGCCTCTCTGGACTTGGCTCCCTCTCCTTCTCATCATTGTTGCTGTTTGAACAGACAAGTCCCTCACTCCAGGTGGGCGCAACTTGGCGACTTCTTTGTTGCTCTCACATGCCCTCCTTGCCTGAAGTGGGGCATCCAGCTCAGTCACTCCCCAGTCTAACTCTGCACAACGCCATAGCGCACAACTATGGGCCAACTGTGAGCTATTAGAAAGTACACAGTATATATCAAATTCCTTTACTTGTTAGGGTCAAACTTTTATCCAAATACCACATTCAGCAAGAACACTATTCCTGGAAATTGCTCTTCATGTGAAACAAAAGACCCTGTTCTGCCATGCTTTCTTCTTTCAACAAAGAAAATTACAGCATGATAGGAAATAGGTTGGAAGAGAAGTCAAAAGATTATTTGAAGAGATATCAAAAAGCCCCAAAACTTCTCTCTTCAACACAAGCTGGAATCAATTTCATTTCAGCTAATCCTGATGGGATGTATGAGCAACATATTCTTAAACATCTCCAGTAGAGCAATTCTGCAGCCTTCCTCAATTATATTTAAGATCTCGGTTATCTTTACAACCAGGAAGTTATTCTGAGTGTATTACTTAAATCACACTGGAGCACAGTTTATTCTTTTCCCTTTCATTGATACCTTTTATATGTTTAAATACTGTTATTATACTCCTCAGTCTCATTTTCCAGATAAACAAACTCAGTTTTTCCAGTCTTTCCCATATCTCAGATTTCCTAGCCTAGTCTGGATCTTTCTCAAGAGTTTTATGTCTTTCTTGGCATACAATGCCCAAAATGGTCACAACTCTCCAGCTGAAGCCTTGAGAGAGGAAAGATGGAGTGGGAGAATTATTTCAGATAGGTGAAAAACAAATTTGACTCATTTTGAAGAAATGTAGATCTTGGTGAGTGAGGCTGGCACAGTCACAGTAAGATTACAAAAGCTCTATTTGCTCAACTACAGGGTTGGGTTTTTCTACAATGGTAGAAGATTTGGTACTCTTTGGGTTTTTCTACAATGGTAGAAGGTTTGGTACTCTTTGGAAAGCAGAGCCTTCAAATGCATGTTAGCAGCATTATGTAGAATCAAACTGTCATTTGCAATGAGTATCCCTGAGGAAGGGGTGGCCAAAGGCTGATGTCAGCTCTTATGTCTGATACTACTAATCATTGAGTGTGCTTCTATAATTTTTAGCTGGAGGATGAATTTCTGTCTTGATCTTGCAAAAGACTATATACCACCTAAGCAATATTTCTGTGTAGCACTATGGGGGCCCTCTGCAATGGCATTACTTTCTGTTCTGTAGAAAAAACCAGATTACTTTACAAAGGTGGAATGGAAAGCAGAAGAAATCTTGGGGTTCCCAGAAGCTATAAAAATTTTTTACTTTGAATATCATTTTAGCCAAAAATAGCTCTCATAGGAAAAAATAATTCTTTGTCTAACACTTTCCAAAATGGAATAAAATCTTTAAATGAGCTAGAAGTTTTTATACCATGGTATTCTACAAGGTTTTAAATTATAGGTTCCTGATTCTTCCATCCCTAAACAGTAGCCAAATATAATAATGTAGGGAATATAATGCCAGTTTCGCAGGTTTGGAAATAATGTTGTTGTGTTTCTTAACACAGAGCACTTTCACATGCTCTCTTCTGTTTGACTTTCAAGAATGGTGATGTGGCAATGTATAGTTGGCAAGGTACACTCCATGACAACAGTTAATTAGTAAATAAATGATCCAGGCCCATTTCCACTGAGTTCAAGTTGTAATAGCACAGTATGCAGGTTTAAGCTCCAAGCTGACTAATTCTAATAGTTATAAATGAAATGTTGCCTTGCTTTCATATACCCTTTAATTTCTTCCCTTGACAAGCAATGGATCCAGCATCCAGATATAGTTCTGGTCTATGGCACAGTGACTCATAGCAGCCTTCCAATATCTGAGGGAGGCCTACAGGGATTCTGCAAAAGGACTCTTCATCAGGGACTGTAGTGGTAGGACAAGGGGTGATGGGTTTAAATTTAAACAGGGGAAGTTCAAGATAGGTATAAGGAAGAAGTTCTTTACTGTGAGGGTGGTGAGGCACTGGAATGGGTTGCTGTAAAACGTGAATGCTCCATCCCTGGCAATGTTCAAGGTCAGGTAGGACAGAGCCTTGGGCTACATGGTCTAGTACGAGGCATCATTGGAACTAGATGATCTTAAGGTCCTTTCCAACACAAACCATTCTATGATTCTATAACTCTAAACCGTAGCAACAGCTAGTGAAACATGTTGAGTTGGTAAAACAATGTATATATTGACATATTATTTTAGACAACAAACTAAAACTATTCATTCATGGATCTTCATAAGGAGCCAGGACTGTCCCCCTGCCCTAGCCTGTATTAAACCTGCACAGGGAAGTCTCCCACACGTCCTGATCCTGTCATCAAGCTCAAGAAAAGAGACTACAGGAGCTCACGTAGGGACCACATCACATGGTTATTTCTAGCAGGAATTTAAGCTTTCCTCTTTGACTTGGCCTTAAGGCACAGCAGAGGCACTCACATGGCAAGTTACAAATAGGAAGCAATTAAGGAAGTTACTACTTTTCAGAAACAGCCAAGAGAGATCCCTTAATGCAGCAGTATGGGAGAATTCATCAGGCACAATTCACTGGACACTCACATGAACTTTGCATGCTTGCTGTGATGGTGAATGTATGCTGTCATCTCACTCGGCATAACCTGAGCAAGAAAGGCTCATCTGGCAATTTGGAATCGAAAGTCTCTATTGGACTCCCTGCTCCACTAAAAGCCCTCCACATGACCCGGGCAAGCCGTCAACATTCACTTAGCCCAGAGATCTCTCTATCTCCCTCTATTCTCTATAGGGGACTATCTTTAATGCCATGCTCATAGAAGACTATCCTAGGTACAATGCTGACACAAGCTTTCTATTTTAATAACTTAAACAGCGAAATCCCCTGCAACTTATAAATTAAGGAAGTAGCAAGTGCCCTTTTTTAAATTGCTAAGCACACTATCTAGGTCAATTGAGCTTTGTCATAAATTCTAGGTCAAGATTTTCACATGCTGAGGAAATTTATATGTCTCTTTCCTGTCTTGTTTCTCTAGTCTCTAATAAGGCAGAAATTTATGCTTCAGCCTTAGGATACTGTTAGTCAACAGCAGCAAGGTACAAATGCCTTAAAAAGCGGACTCTAGTGCATTCACTGAATGACTTGTTTGGTCAGATCCATATGCTGAATACTGCTACCAGCTTCTAAATAGAAGAACTTAATAACAAAGAGACCAAATTTTCTGCTGCTATACATCAGTAAACTTCAAGGAACTCAATGAATATTCACACCCACTGTGAATCTGATTCAAAACACAGCATTTTCTATATATACAAGTCTGGAGCGTAGCTGAAGATCCCCTGCACTCATACACAGAACTTCTGTTGATGCCAGTGGGAAGGTCTGGGATAATATAAATATTTTACACACACGCTGGTGTATCCCGTATCTGTAGAAGAAAATGTTTATTTAATTTAAGGTAAATGCATGTAGTGGGTCACATCCTCAACCTGACTGCTCTGGCTTCCCTGCCAGAACCAGGTCATATTCTGACACTGAAAGACTGCACAACTTTTTGGAAGCTAAAATCCACAGAGAAGCTTGAGGATATTTTAAGATTCGTAATATACAAAAATACTTTTACCTTTTATATATTCTGTAAAAATCATTGCCATGGAATATTAGAAAGCATATAAGGAAGACAATAGGATAGACACTTCCACAGTCCACTTCACATGAAATAAAAATTCATATTCCTATACTTCTCTGAAAAGGATAATTTTAGGATAGGAGAGCAATTTAAATATTCAATAAATGTTTTCCATTAAATAAGATGCGTGTAGAGTAAACCTTGTTGTTTGTCATTTAGAGCTATTACTCTTCTGAAAAGTGTGAAAAGTCCACCTATTGCTGTATTTTCTGCTATTTATCACTGTTGAACTTTTTAATAACATATGGTGACAGCATTATTTCACTCTCTTGTGGTTAAGGTCAGCTGAGTAAATGTAAGTGCTTTTTGAAAATCATATTTTGTCATTTTAGGGTGCAATTTCACTGAAAAAGATTATTTCATAAGGCACCATTTGCAAAAAACACTTAAAAAAACCCAAAAATTTTTAAAAATGAAAAGTCTTAGCCAAACTTCACTGAACTTCATTGTACCAAAAATCAGACCATCTACGTCACAAGTTCTGTTTTATAAAACTGCTTTTGTAATGTGTCCATCTGAAACCATCCACCTTATCTTTGGCCTTCTTGAGTTGTGAATATTATAACTGGACACAACATTCATTGCTGTAGCAGTGCTCCTCCACCAAACACAGAGGTAATGCAACCTCTCAGTTCCCAGTCATACACCACCATTCACACACTCTGTTTTATCTCTTTTAGCCAAACATTAAAATGAGAACTCATGACCTCAAAAACCCACCTTCTTTTACCATTTTCTTTCTTCCCAAGACAGACTGCTCAGCCTCTGCCTTTCTGCAAGTGACATATGTTTCTTGATGTACGACTTTAAATACAGTTGAAATAAAAAAATATTACCTAGGTTTATAATGCACCACTTCCATCTTTTTTGTCACCGATAGTTATTATTAGGAATTCATAGGAATTTTTGTAAAGTGCTGAGGAAATTGTTAATGTTAATGAATTTCCAATGGGAACTTCTCATGCAGTGATTTCCCATTTCAATTTATATCTAAGCCCTGTGACTTAATGAAGTCTTCATCTGATTCACATATGACACATTAGTTTTTAATCAGTCTACCTTATTAATAATCACTGTGCCATGTGATCCCACATCAAACAGCTTACACAAGCCTAGTTATATTCTATTAACATTTATTGATTCCACTAACCTTTATTCGGGCTGAAGGCAGAAAGCTATAGACAGGTTGAATTACATTTACTAGCAATAAAGAATTTCACAAAGACCCATTGGCTGACATCTAGTTTCCATCCCAGGGAACCCTTAACCTGCTATGCCGGAGTCCAAGTGCAAGTCCAAGCTTCAATTCAACATCTGGACATAAACTCTGGCTGTCAAGCTGGATTCACTTGCTTTTAACAAGCAAGGGATGGCTCCACCATTCAGTGTCCAACCTACCAGTTTATTCATTTTCACTCATATTATCAAATGTTTTCATATGAACCAATTTTTCAACTCCCAGGGCGTAGTCATTATGGCCTAGTGTAGTTTATATAAAAGGTGTAACAAACGGGTAATATAACTGTATTATAATCTCAAGATGGGGAAGGCTCAAAATGCAGATTATTGCCATGGGTTGGATTTATAGCCAGAGTTTGAGTCTTAACAGTGTTTTGCTTTACTCTGCACTGAGTTTTGCTGAATTTTTTGGTGTAGCACCATAGTGATTTACTTTTCAGGCAGTGCCACTTTATGGAATAATACTTGAGTAGTAAAACAATTGGGTCCAGTGATATGTGTAACAAGAGAAACTTGGGCAAATGTAGATTGCCTACATCTCATTTGGGCACTAGAAAATCACACAATTCAGCCTGGAAAATCACACCAGCAAACTTACCCACTTTTCTATGTATCACAATATCATTGACCCAAACTGTGCAAGGACTTCTACTGAAATGAGGGAGGAAACACATTTAGTGGCAGGTTCTGCATTCCATCTTTGCACATGGCTGTTTTCCCAGCAGATGTTGCTGCCCTGTTTGAGGAATATTCAGCCAGCAATGCCATAGCAGTGCACGGCCAAACTGTTAGGGAGGTGTGATATTGCATTCCTCAGCATCACAGCAGGAGGTACCATTTGTGCAAGGAATCATGGAGTAGCAGTTTGTCCTACATGGCTGGCCACCATCCTTGTTACCTGAGTGTACTGGTTACCATCACAGGTTCAGAAGCCATAATCTAAGGGACCATCCCAGCACACAGTAGTCATAGGCCTGTAAGGGCTAAGAAGTGAATTTCCCTCTCCCCTTCAAACTGCATGATGAGTAAATCAGACAGACCCTGGAGGCTGACCTTGTGTGCATATTTATTCGATCTTCTCTGCGTCTTTTACTTCCCAAGCTCCTCCACCCTACCCCTGAGAATTCTCTTTGCTAACAGGATTTATTAAGAGATTCAGGTGCCAAAGCCACTCAGCAATTTGGTCATCTTGCTGATGCACTCAAACTCTCAACACCACTAAAAGAAATACACAAAAAAGGTATGATTTCAACATCTGCACCCTTAGTCTGAAATAAATAAAATGCAGTAGAGGAAGGGGGGGGGGCGGAGGGGGAAGAGAAAGCAAAAGCAAGATGAGGAACAGAGTAAGTAAGGGAGGACTGAAGGATTGAACTCCTTTCAGATGACTTATAGACCTTTGCAAAACAGGAGAGAATTTGTAGTCACACAGACATCCCAGAAGAGTCATGCTCCATGCCCAGGACTGGAAGTGTCTGTCACCTTGTCTTGGTTTAACCACAGCCAGCAGCTAAGCACCATGCAGCTGCTCACTCATTCTACTCTCCTACCCCTGCTGGGACCCGGGGAGAATCAGAAAAAGGTAACAAATATGGGTTAAGAATAGTTTAATAATTGAAATACAGTAAAATAGCAGTAGTAACAATAATAATATTAGGAAATAAAAAAGAGATAGAAACGAAACCCAATAAACACAAGTGATGCACAATACTAGTGTTCACCACCCACTGACCGAAGCCCAGCCCATCCCTTAGCAGTGAATGGTGGCTCCTGGCCATCTACTCCCAGTTTATATACTGGGCATGACGTGCTGTGGTATGGAATACCCCTTTGTCCAGTTTGGGTCAGGTGTCCTGTCTCTGCTTCCTCCTGGCTTCTTGTGCCCCTCCTCATTGGCACAGCATGGGACACTGAAAATATTCTTGCTTTAGGGTAAGCACTACTTAGTAACAACTAAACATAGGTGCTTTATCAACATATTCTCATACTAAATCCCAAACACAGCACCGTACCAGCTACTAACTATCCCAGTCAAAACCAGGACAACCTACAGATCATGCATAAGTGTAGATGTCAGTAGAGATCAATAAGTATCAGGAGAAGGAGGATTTTGTGTGATTTTTTAAAGTTAAAAAAGCATATTAGATTAACGTTTTATGGGGAGACATCTAGTTCATCAGCCTAGTATATTATGGTTTACTCCTAATTTCTCAGTTGCAATGCTGCATTAAAGAACATGTGCTATACATATAGCAAGGTTATAATTCACAGTGCTCCATTTTGCCCTTCATGTATAAATGCATGTGTTGTTTCGTGGACAATGTGCTGAATTCAGGACAGTGCTAGTCCAAATATATGGGATGCTCAGGTAAATGCTCAGGGCATTGGAGTTCAAACAGTGGCAAGAATTTATTCTGCAAGATCCTTGACAGGTCTTGCAAGGAGACTGATGGTGTAACCAGCTTCAGCTGCCTCCACCATCCCTCTGATCACAGTACTTCTGCAAAGCAGACCTGCTGCAGGGAGAACATATGCCTGAGCTTTAGCTTTCCCGGTTTACACATCTGCAATAACGGCAGATGTGAAGCCACAATTAACATCTACATGGGTTCACCAAGATGGTATTTGAACATGGAAAACAGCAGCTTGTGGGGAGGAGGTCCAGGATTGATCCCGCCGTGACCTAATTCTGAAATTGCCCCAAGCAGAATAACAGTCTATCATCCAAGGTCCTGACGTAACGGCTAAATTATGGTGAAAACACCAAACTCCTCTGCAGGTACAAATGAATAGCCTCACAGTGGACTTCTAACAGTTTAAGCATCCACAAATTTCACACGTACAGTTAAGAGTGCTGAAATGTGCTGGCCTCTCTCCACCTCTTGAAAAATGGTTACTGAGCACCTGAACATTACTTGGAGTATTAAGGCATGAAGGAAGAAAGAAATGTGGATGAAACTAGGTGAGTTTTGCAATTGGAAATTAATTCTCCTTTTCAGTGCTCCGGAAGGCTTGACAGCACCCTGTGAGCACACACCTATTTAAGAGAAAAGCATCCTTGAGAATGGAAAAATAGATACATTAACAACTCCTCATCACGTCTGCCTGTGAGACCTGCCCAGGCTCTCTGAAAATTGCCTGTGTCCAGTGACCATCTCCCCATGGGAACTGCCCTGGGCTCCTCTGTCCTTCCTTCCTTGCACCTTGGCAGCCCCCTCTGTGCTGTCAGTCACAAGCAAAGGCTACATTAATCAGAGGAAAAACATTCAGAAGTACTTGTTATGGATTTATTCAGTATGGCTTGTAACCGTATTTTGAAATGCGAGATCAATGGCATCAATTTTTTATATGTAACAGATTCATTTTCACACTTGGCATGCAATTAAACGCTAGAGTCATGAAGAAGCACAATTTCTAAAGGCCAGCACATTTCATGCTGGGAGAGCACTGTATAGCTACCCCCTAATTACATGCAATACAGACCACAGCAAGGCACATACAGCATGTGATAGTTTGATTAAAGTGAACACCGTGGCCAATAAACCAAATGCCTAAAACTGTAAATATTACCTAAGCTAAACATATGAAAGAAAGAAATGCAGAAAACAGATCTGACAAGTCCTTGAACATTGTTTCAGCTTCTCATGGCTTGAAATAATTTTCTCATGTTGGGACTGTTATTTGCTCTAAAGTGATTCTTATGTGAGGGCAAATTCACTGTAACCTTTCCCACACGCCTGCTCTGCAGCATGTACGTGGCTTAAAGAGAAAGTTCCATGCTCAGGAAAGCTCACCAGCACACCGGCATTAACTGCAAATTTCCTTCACCTTCCTCATGCTTCTCTTCATTAGTCTCCTCAGAGGTGCTAATTACCTGTGTTAGTTTTGTCCAGACCCAAGCTGCTTTCTCTTGCAAGCCCATTTTTCTCTCCTCAGCTGAGCTGTCACAGACAACTGCAGGAAGAGGGGATGCATTTCACCCATGATGGTACATTTACATAGTGAGACAGACCCTCGTTTCTCTGCTCTTAGTCCACCAAGTGATGCACAAGCCAGTTGCATCCCAGAAGTCGTATGGCTCTGTAAACCCAGGATTGTGCCAGGATAAGTCTGCCATGTGGCCACTGCCATACTGGATCAGCGCAGGGTACAGCAAAGCAGGCTCACATCTACAACTAACATACGGCCTGAGCAGAAGTAGGAGTGACTTCTTAAGGTCCCTCCCTACTTACAAGGAGCACCTGAGCTTGTGTTCTGTTGACATCTTGAAGTCCATTCCCCCAGGATCACTCAGACTACCCTCTGCACCAGAGCCCACAAGGGATCAATTGTGTCATGTTCATTCGTCCATTTCTATACACTCTAGGATAATGTCCCACCATAGGGGTACACAGAAGATACATTACCCCTGAAGCCCACAAGGCTGTTTTCTTTCACTTTTGCCTAAATTGTGCGAGGTAATGGGGCAATTATCTGTTCTCTCTCACCCTAAGGACCCACATGTCAGGCTGAGACAAACTGGCAGTGTGGCCTGGATGCTCCAGGGCTTATGGAAGTCTTCTGAAATCTCTTTCTTCTATTCTGAATTTATTCTTCCCACCATAATCAGAGTCATTTTATCCTCTCCTCATCCCTGCCCCTGCACCTAAAGCAGCTCCTTCCCTCTGGTTTCCAAGAGTTCCCCTCTCCAAGCTATATTTTATCAAGGGAGTCTCAGTTTTGACATGTTTTGTTCTGGGCTCAGCTGGCTGATGTCTTCCCATCCCATGCATTCCTCAGGTCAAAGGTATACCCCAAAATGTACTCACTCCCTCTAACCCAAGGGAAGCAATGGAAATTGTCAGACTTGAGGACAGCAGCTGGATCAGAAAAGACGGCCAAGACTGTAGAGTCCACATGATTAATTTCAGGGAGGTACTTACTGAAATAATGTTAGCTTTAAAAAACAAAAAGGAGTGGGGGGGAAGAGTTTAAAATCTGGGCTGAGGTTCATGGCAGTTGCTGTTTTTATCAAAGTAGTTTGCCCATCCCTGGTGGATTTGTGTTATCACAGTCATTCCTATGCTGGCAACTGCCTGCAATGTCAGAAGCACAGAAGTATTTCACTAAAGCACTAAGCCAGGGAAGAATCTGGATCATGAAGGAGCAAGCTCTGACTAGAACACAAGTAGTTTAAGAACTCACAAATACAGTTTGGGTGAAGTAATTTCTTTTTCCCGAAATGCTCCTTCTCCCCACTTCCACTATTATATCTCAAGGCCACCTCTTCTGTGCCTTTAGGCTCCAGCCTTGGGAAAAGGGGGCTGAAGGTGAATTGCCCTGGGGAAAGCAAAACAGGTAGTAGAAAGGAATTACTTTTACTCTCAGTCTTCAGACAACTGCACTATAATCTTTTCATTTTCATGAGTGAAAGAATGTCATAAAATACAAGCCCATATATATGTGAGATGCCTGCTGCAGGACCTTACCCATTGTAAAGTCTTTTATCGCCTGAGAAGAAAATAACAAGCCTTTCATAAATGAATGTATGTTTAAGGAGCATGGATGACAGCAATACAAGGTAACAGAAAACTTATGGAAAATATGTGTCTCCTGCAATCAGTTTTCCATGAAGTAGGATCTCCTGAGGCAGCAGAAGCAAAATTGACAGGCTTTGGTATTGCTGGAAATAGGGATTTTATTTCGGCATTCAAGAAATTGGTTTGCACTAAAAGAAGCAAAACTTCTATGTAACATGATGATGATGATGCATAAATTATCTGTGCCCTACAGATCATTTGGAAAACAAAACCTGACTTCTCTTGGTTGATTTCACTTTTTCTGGTGCTGCAAATACAAGTGTCAACTTACATGAAGCGGAAAAGGTGTTTAGTAGTCAGGAAACATGTCCTTTCTAGTGCACAGGGAATGCAACTCTCAGGCAGAAATAGCCCACCAAAATGAAAAAAAAAAAACCTGCATGATTTATTATTCTGATTTACAAGGATGACAACTGTTACCTTTTGCAAAAAGAAATGTTTTTACATCACCACAGAAACCTATAAACGCCAAAACAAAAAGAAAAGTTTTGCCATATTGCAACAGCAAAGTTAATGAAAGAGTGGGTTGACAGATGCCTGTGGAAGTTCATGAGCTGTTTGGTTCCTAAAAAAGCCCTATATACCCATTCTCTTTCTGAAAAGCTGTAGGAAGGTGCTGTGCTCACATTAAGTCTGAATGACCTTGTTCACTAAGGCCAGCTTCAGCTCCGTTCCTCTAGAACTGACACCACTGTGTGTCATGACATGAACTAACAGGTCCTGCCACTAAAACACGGGCTGCCTCCATGGTGCTTAAAACAGCAATGGCAGACATGGCATCCTGCAACTGCAGCATAGCTGAGGCGCAGCTCGCAACAGTGAGAAGTCTTGAGAACAAACCTTTACACCAGGGCCTTCACAAGCAGAGTACAGCTTAATCTTAAAGGTGGCAGGGGTGTCTCTCTAAACTAATGCAAACTGCAAAATTCAGGAAGTCCTACTGTGAGTAGCCAAACAGCTCAAGGACTTCCACCGGCATCTGTCAGAAATGCTCAAGACGAGAGGCCTTGGGTCAGAGGGCTGAAGCAGATTAACTCCCTCCTAGCTCTATTTTTCCACCATTTTTCTTCACTAGAATGCAGGGAAATTCTTTACCACCACTAAATGCAGTCACGTATGTACTGCAGAGTGGCTACTTAAAAAAAATATTCCGAGAAACCGTGTGTTAACATCTTTGGGATTATGAAACAGTAATATAAAAGACAAATGTATACTTTAAAAGTTAGATATGCCATCAGTATCTTGGGGTCCTGAAGAATTTTATCATGAAATAATGAAAAAATGACATATATGACGATACAAAAAACGGCTTTGATTTCTTGACAGTTACCATCCACCGTCTAAAGGTATGTAACACAATCAAGAACAAAGCAGTAAAACAGATACCATGTACTACATGTTTTCTTTTCATTGTTTTTCACAGAATTCCCAATTTTCTTCTAAACTAACAGCAAATGTAACTTGACAGAGTCATGTGTCTCCAACATTCTGCAAAAAGCAAAGCACATTCATAGATGAAGTAGAAATAGACTGGCTGAGGTGTCCTGGCAAAAATTTGGGTGGCATAATGTGAAACTTCAGGCCCAGAATGGGCCCAGTCACTTCACTGAAATACATTCCATTTCATGGCTTAGTGTAAGTGGTATTAAAGCTGACTACAAAAGTAAGCTGATGTACCAAAGAAGCCTGAGTGTCAGTGAGGGATGGAAGAAACTGTTCTTTTAATATGTCACATTTGCCTTACATTAACAGTAGTCACTTATCAAATCCCAACTAATATTATTTGGGAACATGTCAGAGCTACTATAATAATACAAACATTTAGGCTGCATGGGGAATACACTAAACACACAATAAACTCTTCCTAGTACATAAACAATGTGGGCAGTTTTCTGGCTGAATCAAAACTAGCTGGAAAATAAGGAATTGAACAACAAAAACAAAAAGCAGCAGCAAATCTGGTTTAAAAGCTGCACAGCAAATATGTTAACAATGAAAATCACTGGGTCCATCAACCCATCCACTCCTCTCTTAATGTTTTTCCTGTCACATAATGGTTAATTCTCACAAAACTACAAGAGTCATCTACAAAACTCAGTTACAAAGCCATTCCCACTGAAGTGCATAAATACAGCCTGACTTGCAAACAGCAAGGGAAGCTAATAACAAGGTAATAGAGAAGGTGCAAAAAGCTCTGATCTCTTATGAGCTGCTGAGTCTTTTTATTCAAATTATATTTCATATATATGAGGCAGGAAGAATGTAGGTGGTTTCTTTGACCCTGGCTGATCCGAGGACCCAGGTGTTTTTGATAACAGCAGAATCCTTTTGTCCTCATAACATTTCATCTCTCTTGCTTCAATATCTGGTTTCTCAATAAACATTTGCCTTGAAATCTGTCCCAAGGGTGCAGAGTGGTACAATCCCTCACGACAGCAGCTGTAAGGTAGTGTGCAGAGGGTTAGATCCATTACTGCAGGGTACAACTCTCCCAAACTCTGCTCTCCTTTGTGGTCTTCAAGAAAAGGCAAAGCCTACTGGTTTCTTGAGAGGCTCTCCATTAGCCTTCCTTGATGAATCAGGCCATGGGGAGGTAAATCAGGCTTCTCACTGCCACGCCAACAGGAATCAGAACAGCAGTGCTCTCTTTGAGGAGACAGCTTGGTTTTAACAACAACAAAAAGAAGTATCTCAAAGACTTTTAAAAGGTGAAGAGAGAGAACGGACAAAAATCAGACTGCATTATTATGCTGGCTCTCAAGATGAAGCTACTAATAGTTGTACCATTAGAAGAGAAAGGAGAAGAAAAAGGCTGGTTATACTTTAAACAAAAAAGGAAATGTGATAAAAGGCACACCCACAAAAGGCTGGAAAACAAAAAGCCTGCAAATCCTCATTTCTTTCAGTGAACACTTAGTCAAAGATAATCAGGGTACTTTGACTGACTCCTGCCTGCACACTGCCTTTGTTATTTCCTCCTGCTTTTGGAAAGGTTTTTCTCTTCCCTTTCTTAGCAGCTGTTGCTACAGGCAAAATCAGCGTCTTCTTCACCATTTGCAGGAAATTACGGCGCTAGACATCACTCCATTCACAAATCGTGGCTCCGCAACGACTACAAGGATGTGAAGCCTGAGTAGCCCAACTGGTTTTAATTTACATCAGGTAACTGGATTTGCACTTGTGCCAATGGGAACAGTACCTGGCCCAGAGAGCCAAGCCGTAAACAGGTGGGAAGGAGTTTGGAGAGAGTTCACCACCAGGGATATGAGAAATGTGCGCGTGAAAACACTTTAGTCAGCAATCAGTCACCTCTAATTTTTATTTTTTTCCTAACCACAACGGGTTTATCCAAGAGCCCTGTAGACTTTAATCTGGGTACATTACGCAACCCCGTCTACCCCAGCATTAAAAGGCAGGTGTATTCGGCGACGCACACACAGAGATCATTCGCAATCTCTGAATCACGGGGATGTTTCTGCTGGCTCCTTGCTCTGCCACCTGTACACTCATCGTTAAGTCAGAGAGCAGGCCTGCCGGCCGACCCTACGAGCTCAGAAAATCAAAGCCAGGCAGACGATGGCGTGGGAGGCTGAGCACGAATTGTTGCAAGGCTCTGACTAACGCTCCAGCAGGGAAGCGCGCAGGAAGCTGTGCAGAGCCAGGAAGGACACTGCCCCGGTGCTTCCTTTCTGCCACTTCAAAAATATCGACTAACAGACTTCTTTAAAAAAGTGCTTTGGACAGACCCTGACGTTAGCTCTTGGCCTTTGCCTCATATTATCTTACCGAAAAATAGAAGGAAAGTACTGCAAGTAGTTAATAGCTTCTCTTAGACAGGATGCTGAGGATAGTGATTACAAGGCACTCTGTAGAAAAGACTTTGAAACATGCAAGCTGTGTATTCACAGTCTAGGCATAAATGCAGTTTGTACAAGTCCTTATTGCTGTTTTGTGAACACAGAACACAGTGTTTTCTTTTACTTACTCCCTTCCTAGTCCCTCTTGATGTACTCCCTCTCCACACATTGTGTTGAAAGAGAATGTCAAACAACGAAACAAAGTCTTTGTACTGGTTACACTATATGCGGTCACTTGTATTGCCTTTAGCTGTGGAGTTCACAGAGGCTGTGTATCGCAAAGTTGGAGCCACACTGAAATTTAGGATTGAGATGAGCCACCTAATAGATCTGTGACCTTGAGCAAGGTATTTAATCTCTTGGTGCTTCAATTAGTTGTGTCATAAAGCAGGGTAAAAAGCAGCACCCCAATGAAATACAGATGCTTCACTGGAAATGAGGTTATCTTCCATAAATAACACACATAGAGGCATACACACATAAGGGTCTCATACTGTCTTACCTTATGCTGGTAGCTGTTTTGCTAAAACTCTGCACCATTTCACATCTGTCCTAGTAGTATCAGAATATTGAATTTACACACAAAAGCATATCTGATTCACAGCTGAAAAGCAGCCCTGATAAAATTCAGATTTATGCAAAGTGCCACTATAAGCCTTTCTGAGCACTCAGCATAAGCCATTGCAAGCAGGACTTAAAGTAGCAGGAAGCTTGAACTTAAGAAATGGCAGCTCTGTAATTGCTCCTTGTTTTAAAATTGATAGGTTTGACCTTTTACATTTATCTTCTGTGGCCATTAATCAGTTGTGAGGTGAAAGCTGAAGTTGCAACATGCTATGTCCTTTCGCTATTCATTTTTAGTTAAAATTCTAATCTTGTGCTTTGTTTGATATTCCACGCTGAGAGTGGGGTGAAATGATCCCCAGGAGCATGACAATCCATGCATAGTAAAGCAAGTTCCAGGCATTCATTGTTAAATTAATTAACAAAAGTGCACACCAAATTATATCGTCTTTTAAGGCTGTAAAGGGATTTCACTCCAACCTACCAGCTAAACCTCCAGAAAAAGCTTTAGGATTTATGAACACTATTCCAGCCACTGTATTCCCTGCAAAACTTCAGACAGAAAACCTCAAAATCCATCTTCATAAATTGTTGAATCACAGACTCTTTGATCAATGTCAAATGTACCATTCAAGGATTTTTATAAATCCTGAGTGCCTTGGGAAATGCAACGTACATGTAGCAAAAAGGCTACCTAATGGCCATATGGAATGTAGTTTATTCTTGCCCACTTGCACGTAACATAGAAATGACTGTATGAAATACCTCTGGGGGCCTGGTGCGAGACAGATGAAAATTCAGGAAATGGGCAGAGAAGGGAACAGAGGAGCAGCTTTGAATGTTGAACTGCCATTCATATCAGCGGGATGTTGAGACAAAAACGAGGACAGAAATGGATTATCACCTTTCAAAAAGGGAAAAGCCTCTGACATGATTTAAGAGTTGCATCATAGGCACGATCAGACCTAAGTTGATGCATGCCACACTATCTGCAGGGCTGAACAAAGAAAAAAAGTAAGCAAACTTTAGGAACTTTACTCAATAATATACAAAGCCTCAATGTATGACCTTCATGTTTATTTTTGAACCAAAACCTATCTAAAAGAATGAACGTTAAGAAAGTTTGATGTTGATTAACCGGGTCTGACTGTAATTAGTTTTGCGAATAGAGAGAAAAATGCAAAATTTTATTAACTGTGGAAGGGATGTCAGGTCCTTAACTGCCCAGCAAGTTCGTGAAGACAAAGGAGATCAGTTTACAAGGGTTAAATAAACATAATATTTTATATTACAGTTCAAATGAATCCAGTTTCAACAAGACTGTGTAAGAGTCTAAAAATTGGTTTACCAGATTGAACATTTTTATCAACATTAAAACCCATTACACTGCTCTGAAGCACAGCTACCAAACAGCCAGAGCCACATAAAGCAACCATTTGTTTCTTAGTCCTATGGGTGAATTGCTTCTAACCTCCTCGCTATTCATGTCTGGTGGGTTCCCTGTATTTATTTTTACACGCCTACATGTTGTGTCTTTTGTATTCCTTTAAGTTTCCAAGGCCGTGTCAAAACCAAATGCATTCCTGAGTGGGTCAGCATAGGAATAGCCACACCAGACATTAACATAATAACTTGATGCTTACTGCAAATCTGAGAAAAGTAACCAGCTGTTGTGAAACACAAATTTCTGGTAAGGGAAGGAGGCAGTACATGAACACAGTGCTCTGAAAAGTGCTGGTTTAGCAGTAATTGACCTTAGGGTCCTTTATTTATCTATAGAATAGGCACGCATTTATAGCCTCTTCATTCTACTTAGCTAACCACTGGCTCTGATGAGGCTGCTAACAAAGATGTCAATTAGCACTGATTATGATAGCAATATTTCATTCAGATTAACAAGTCTGAACCACTAAACTCCCTTGGAGAGGAAAAGTCTTTTTAAGCACTTTTCAGAAGATCCCCAGCATCCCAAAGGACTAGACCACAGATATTATAAGCATGTATCTAATGGCGATAGCTCACCATTTGAGGGAAAATAAGCATTAGATAATGGAGATACTGTTATATAGCATGACACAGAGTGGATCCTGTGTTCCTCCCCTAGATTGCAGAACAGTTCCCCCCTCAAACCACAACTACCTCTGCATAACACCACTCATTAGGAGCCGCAAAATCCAAACAGCCCTCATCTTGCAACTGATCACTGCTTTTCTGCACAGCTGCTACTATTACAAGCATTATCAGTTGTCTTGGTCTTACTTGGGTCATGTCTGCATTTTGGCCAGTACAAAATAGCTGAGGCAAGCCACTCACTCTGGTGAGAGTCCACAGGCCAAAGGCTGCCCTAACATATGCACCAGAGGCAAGCCATTGAAGACTATGTCAAGGAAAAGAATTGACCTTGGGCATTCGGAGCTATAGTTTTTAATGGCTGAATTACAGGGTAGATAAAACCTTAATGCACCTCATGAGCAAGGGACACTAGCCTAGTCCTAAGGCTGATGGGTGAAGAAAATCGAGGAAACAAAAAAGTGTGTTATACTGCTCAGCTACACTGGCTCAGGTCACACTGCCCCAGCAGCAGCTCCGACTGTGGCTGTCCAGAGCCATACCTGCTCTCATACAGGGATCTGGTGCTGTGAGAGAAAATCAACGTCACCACCAGGAGCTCTGCCCACCAGGAAGGAGACATTTTTTATTGCACCTGAAACACAATGCTTGGCTTCTCAGGATGTGTAAGTAACACATTTGTCACGTGAGCCAAAAGGGATCCTCCCCTTAGGCACGCCAGCAGAAATGAATGTCAGGCTTGCCTCTTCCAGGACTCACTCTTGCATCTCTTATGCTGAAAGGATACATTGTGGGAAGTGAATTAACACACTGGCATCTGTACTAGCTACACTAAAACCAACCGGAGCATGGACAGGGTTGCCCATACCATGTCTCCAGAAAGGGAAATGCATGGTTTTGTTTTGTGATGAGCTGTGGCTCTTCCTTGCTCTCCTCAAGGCTCCACTGGAGCAGGTTGGTGATGGGCAGGCTGCCTACCTGCATGGCAAGAGCAGGGCTGGGAAACAGTCCAAAATCCGAAAAGGAGCTAGGGAGTAACCCAGTGACTGAAGGTCTGGTTTGACCAGGAACAGCGCAGCCTTCCCAGCAAAGACGATGATGAGTTGCAATAAGAGTGGGTGGGTAGGGTGGGGCTAGAGAAGGCTTGAGAGAATTCAGCCCAAATGACTCCCACACTCCAGAGAGCTGGAGACTGGGAGCCGTCCTTGCTGGAAAGCAGTGTGCTGGGGTGTGTGAGTAGCAGAGAAAGACATTACTCCTCATAGAGATGGGCGGGAGCTGCAGCATCTGGATTCCAGTTTTCAATACCACCAAGTACAGAACGTGTACAGCTCTGAGCGTGTGGACCTAACAGACCCATCTTCATTTCCTAAGAGTCATAAAGTCAAACTTTTAGCAGCGTAAAACATAGAACATGATTTGGAAAACCTATGTTGCTGGGACAGGCAAAGAGGCATGCCTTAGCCTTCATGGAAAAAAAGCTGTTTTGGCAAGGGCAGTAATTAATGAGCCAGCGGTCACTTAAGGTGGGCATAAATATTTGCATCTCAGAAACATTTGCCACCTTCTCCACGCTCCCCTTCTCTCGGTCTGTTTTTCCCCTTCTCTGCAGCCTCCTCTCTCACACGGTCTTGTTCTCTCGCCTGCTCTCCCTGCCTGCCTGCCTATCATCTTGCTCTAATTGTTTCCAGATTTGTGTGGGAGGTCAGGGCCCGGGAGTGCTGCTTCATGCCAAGTTTATAAACAGAGCAGTGTTTCCAGATGGCCACTGGCTCCAGCCTGGCTAGCAGGTTGATTGGGACCAGAATAACAACAGGTGGAGAACAGACAATGAATTCCTTGACACTTATTTTACTCCCTCTGCTTTTCCCCCCATTCCCTCCTCCCTGCAGCCACTACGGCTACCACCAGCAGACCTTCGAGCTCTTGAATCAGGGCAGGGAGTCGGGACACGGGGGAGGGAGAGAGGAGGAGGAGGAATGATGAAAGAAAGCGCAAGTGACTTCCTTGACCGAAGAAATGGCAGGGCAGGAAAGGAGACACATGCTGCTACTTCCCTGCCAGCCAATACTGCTGCTGTTAATTAAGGTGTCCTTCAAACCTTCATGGAAGAGACCGTAGGAGAATAAACAAGATTTCTTGGACAAATAGGGAGAATTATAAAATTGATTTAACAATGCTCCTTAGGCAACTGCATGTTGCAGTTCTTGGCACGGCAGCCTGAGCCACCAAGCCCACTGTCAGCAACGACACATCTGCAGTCACAGGGAGCTCTGTACTCTATTTTCCCAGACAGAACTAGTCTTCCCCCAGGCTCCAGTTTGCTACCCCCCTTCCCAGGCTCCTGCCCTTCCCAGTCTCCCTTGCCTCCTCCAAGCTGATGTTTTCTTCCCACTTTCCACACCAAATTCCCACTATCCTCATCGGAAGTTGTTTATAGAAATGACAGGGGCAGGGAAAAGAGGTTCTGTAAGGCAATAGCAGAGGTGCTTTTCTTTCTGTTTCCTTGCTCTTCCCAGTGATTTCAGGAAAAACTGCATTGCTCGGATGGCTAGGTTTAAAGCAGATCAAAAGGCTGCCACAGATGACACAAATGGAGATGACTGCAGTTTGGGCCTACAGTAACATGAAGGCACGCTTTAAGTGCATACTCAAAGTTTAGGCAACCCCTACTACCATATTCCTCCTCAAAATTCCCAAAAGCAAGGCAGATCCTAGGAGCAAATGGAAGAGCCAGGGTCAGAGGATTAAAGCTAAACTTTTAATGCCCAGGCTGCTTCAAGCTCTGGTAAAACTTCTAGGAAGGCATGCATAACAACCCACCAGGAGGAATTTGCAGCAGCGCATTTTGGTTCTGGCAGCTGTGATTGCCACTTTCTCTGTCCCCAAAGAGGCCACCAGGATGCATAAGCTGGATGTGGTTCCAACTGTATGCTGGGACAACTGTATGCTGTTCCTCCTCCTCACTGAATGCCGCAGGGATCCATATGCCTGGGAGTTCAACTTCAGAAGGAGGAGATGGGGAAAAGGGAGTAAAAGGGGTACTAATGAGGGGAAACAGGGAGAGACAGTCAGTCTTCCAGATTAATTCATTTTATATTACTGAACTACAAATGTTCCTATTTCCCTGCGTGGCCAAGTTCTGCAATCCTTAGGGTAAGACGGCAGAACCGTTAAGAAGCAAAACTGTAAATGATCAAAAAACCATTATAATCTCAAGTGAATTAATGAATAATGAGACTAAATTATTAAAACTGCTGGACATGACTCACCAGGATAGGCTTAACAAACTTGTTATACACAAGAGAAAGAAAAAAGGGTAACATTTTCTCACCATTTCCCACTTATGCTTACACTCTCCAGATGGCTAAATTTAAACTAGGATGAATATCCTAGAAATAAACCCATGGAGAAGCATTAGGACTGCAAAATTAGAAGCTGCTGTCTTAAAAAAAAAAAGAAAAAAAAAAAAAGAAAAATTCCTTAAAATGTAATGGCTGCCTTAAGAAGAATGTTATCCAAAGCTGGTAATTAACCCAAGACTCCAAAGCTAATTGTTTATTTTCTTTCTATTTATTTGCTCCACTCCTCACACATAGAGAAACTCAAAAGGCAGCGAAATGCCATACGCAGTCTCCTCTGTTCAAATAAAGTGATTAGTAAACTGACTGAATTGCTCACATGGGTAAAGCAGACAGGATTTGCCACATTCATTATTAATAGCATATTTTCTTATTTGTAACCTTAGATTCATATTTTTAATGGTTGACATGTACTCTTGAATTGTCTATAAAATACCCCCAAAAACATTTTTGGCACAAGTGTCAGCATGAAGGTGAACTGAAATTTAATAGCACTACAGTTTGCTGCTACTCGGAAAGCTCTTATATAAATGGTGTGTGAAAAGCAAGCATGATCTAAAAAGCATTTGCTAATATTTGCAATGCAAAAGACTTCAAATTCTTGCATATGAATACCTGGAAGCAGATTTGGAAGCATTTAAGGGTTTTCATGAATGTCAGCAAATTGTTAACAGGTTTTTATTTTCCTGGAGAAATTTCATGACTGGTCTTAGCTGTCAAATTTTATACTGTATAAGTCCTACATCTACAAATAAACACAAAAACATATTAAGCCAGTTAAAAAGTCTTTGCACTTCCAAAGCCGCTTATATCTCAGGATCTCAAAACACTTCAAGCAAATATTGTGCCTAATCCTAAAGATTGGTTTAAACGAGGTCACTCAGCACCTCTTAAGTAGATGCTTAGGATATTTTGCCAGAGTGAACATATAAGATGGATCATTTTATGGCAATAGGGTAAGCTCCAACAGTTTGGAGATTCTCACAGTTTCAGACTGTAAATTCTCTGGGGCAGAGAATGTTTTTGACCATATGCTTACGCACTAGATTCCTGGTTTTACTGGGAATTCTGGACATGGCTGAGATGCAGGGGGATTAACAAAGAAAGAGAATAGGAAGTGCCAAAGACAAGATGCTCACTGAGGCAGGAATGGATTAGATCAAGAATAATAATTCTTATGTTCATATGGCTTTCAAAGTTCTACTCATGCACAAAGCTTCCAATTATTTGTGGAGCATTACTGGGACTGTAGACCAATCATTTTCTTCTGCCACTGACACTACTGCTTTTGGCACAGCACTATGTTTTTGTATAACTCATAAACACTAAGCTGTACCTTTCCTTGTCACTGCTCTTGTGTTCTACAGAAATCTGTGTACCAGGTTTTACAAAAAGGAATTCAGTTCATTGCTTGGTTCATAGATGTTTCTGCTGAATTATCCAACTCTGACCTATCAAATCCAGCATAAGCAAACTCAAGACTGTGTACTGAACTCTAAATTTCTGTAGTGTAGGTATTAAACTGATGCTGAGCTAGGGATACCAATCTGCAATCCTGGTTTCTCTTTCAGCAGCTCATCATTAATTGTAATGACTGGAGCCACTTCTCTCAACAATTCACTTCTCTCTATGTAGAGAAGGCAAACGATATTTGTATTTTAAACCAACAAAGAATAGCTTTCAATAGGCGGAAAGCTGAAGATAGGCAGGACTAAGAATTACTAGCCTAATTGATTCTTTTAAGGTGAAGAGTTTGTTTGCATAATACTGATTTACAGTGTTGATGTCCACATGAACAGAGCATGGTAAGTAGATGTTCTTGTTCGGGATGTGACTCCTTGTGCTTTTTCACACCCAAGGCAGCACAGTGGGAAATGCCAGGGAGTCTGGCTTCAGTCACTGGCTCAGATATCAAGTTAAGCTTGAAAGGTCAAGTTCTGGGAGTCCGTATTGCAGAAGCTTTATATGTAAATATAAGCAGGAAGATTCATTTCACCTAACTTCTTAAAGTTAAGCATCTGCTGGAAAATGCTTAGATTACAGGTGCTTCTTCTATAATCAGCAGACAGACATCTCCACTGGCATCTTCAGTGGAAGGATCTCTCCCTTGCACACGGTTGACTATAGAAAGACTTCAGAAAACTAAGAGAGCTAGACACATAACTTCTTTTAGATGCTAAAATAAATTCTGCTGCAAGCATGGCAACAGCTTTTTGGACTTTGCCAGAGATTAAGCTCTTCACACAGGCACAGCTATTGAGACCTACTGGTGCAACAGCACTTTCAAATGTGAATCTTTCTGAACGTTCCCACTGTAGATAAATGCTTCCTGAAATGTAGCTTATTTAGAAATGAGGTGCATACCTGAGCCAACGTTCCTGCAAAAAAAAGGCTTCTCCCCACATAACTTTTGAAACACCTCAAACCAGAATGAAGTTATTTTTCCCTTTAAGAAGTTGGCAGGGTAGTGAAAAGACTTGTGCGGAGGAGGTGAGAAATACCATTTCCAAATGCTGAGAAACCCAAGTAAACTGTCCACAGTGACAACCCATATTCAGTGACTGTAGGTTATTTATTATGCTAGTCTGAATTACTACTCTAAACCAATGGTATAAGCAGATTGTGATTGAAGATGGAAGAACACATGAATATTGTTCATAAACACTCCCTTAAATATTTCATTATATTGGGACTCATGTTTGTACAGAGAGTCTACTCACAAATATTTAAGCAGTTGGATGCACTCTCCTGAGCGTTCTGAGGCAGCGAATTAAGGCCTTGTAAGAGGACCACTGCAAGGCCTCTGAACATTTCAGCATATACAGACCCCTCATAAAAGCCTTTTTTCAGGAAGCACCTTGCAAATTCAAATAAACACAGACAGTATGAGACAAACAGATTGGGTGAGTAAATTAGCTTCATTTGCTGGTGCCCAGTGGCCGATATTCCAGGCTACAGCTTTGGGCATTAAACTATCAGATTTCGGAATTTCTTCCAGCTGGACTCCAAATTCCCTGGGCAAGAGGCACATCACAGTCTCAGTGGGACACCACAGTCTGTCCCAGATGGCCTGGGAGCTACTCAGTAGGTGCAGCAGGTCCCGGAGATAAGTCTGGCGCTTACACCTATTTGCATGTCTTGCAAGGTGTGTAAATCCTATAAGCAATTTCACTGTGAGAAATCCCACTAATGAATACAGGACTAATTAATAACAGAAGTTCTTCTGCTATGTTTTCCTTGTAGGAGCTCAATCAAGTCACCTCAGGCTGTTTTTCTTTGCTGTCCTAAAGAGATGAGAGCAAACACAGCAAATATACTCGACCAAAACAGAGAATATCTTCAATGAAAATCATGTAGTGGCAGGATCTGCTCCATCATATCAAAAAGCAGATTAAACAGATACAGGGACAGAGATTATAACTATGACCACTGAACATCAGATGTAGAAAGTACACTTAGTAAAAAAGTTGGTAGTGAACTTCGGATTGCAGGGAACCTAACTGGTGAAACTTAACTTAGATAAAACTTTTGCTCCACAGGAATTTATTGATTACAAAATCTGAGCAAAGGGAGAAAATCTGATCCTGGGAGATTTTTCCTGCATGTGTAATGAGATATTAACTGCCAGATTTAGTTTAAAATATGTGTGAGAAAATGTAGTGTTTTGTTCACTCTGAATTGTAATACCTATATAAATATTCAGATGATAGAATAATCTGCTCCAACACTTCCATCTGTATAATGGTTGCACTGGACTGTTCTTTGGCCAAAGAACAATATAGTATGTCTACAACTACTTGCATAGACCTTTTAATGATACAAGACTCCAGCTCAAGGAGTAAGTTTATGGCAATATTCTGCAGTATATAGTGTCATAAGGGCATATATAGTATGAACACAAATAAAAAATAAAAAAGTAACAAAGCAAACCTTGGATGTTAATTGTAATCTCTTACTTATTTTCGGATTTAACTGCAAGTATAGTGGTCTGGAAACTGCTGACAGATAGTCACTGCATAATAACTAGCACTATGCTATTCAAATTGACATCAATGGAGCTCTACCTAAGAGCTGCGGTGATATCATGGGCTGCACAGTGAATCCCTAAGATGAGCCACTAATGTCTGTAAACAATTATAATAGTAATACTTCATCTAAATCATAGAGCATAAAAGGTCTACTAGATCAACACGTTTCTCTGTCTGCAAGACAACTGCCCATGTTCTGAAACTTCACAACAATTCAAAGGAGAGCAAATAATAGTGATTAACAAGCAAAGAACAATTTATTATTGCAGTAGAGTTGATCTCTGGAACAACGCAGAATTTAGCAGCTAAATAGAGAGGAAGCTATTAACTGCATCTTTATTACTATGCAAAAGCAAGTAGCAACTGTGTAATTTAAATAGGCCCATTATGTAACTTTTTTTCTCATTATTTCTGATCTGCTAAACTAATCTCTATTTTTTAGGGGGTTTGAAAATGAATTAAAGGAATGAAAAGTGCAGCTGAAAGCCAGGATTATTTAAGGAATGGAGAACAATAGGAAAGCATGACAAGGAAAGATCAGCCATTTGACAATGAAGCAACATCCTGAGCCTGAAGCACAATATTATTGAGTAAGAATCTGAGAAAATGTTTTATTTCTTCACCCAGGATGCATTCTCTTTCCTCTTTCTCCTCCCTTCCTAGCAGTGGAGTTTAACTTGGTGTTAACCTAGGTTTAACTTGGGACTTCCTAGGCAGGAGAAAGAACTCCATTTGTTACATAGCTCTGTAATTACAAATCCTACACTTACAGTGTATCCTGGAATTCTGAGTTTCATCCCACTTAAATATGGGCACTGAAGGGAGACAGCTACCTGTGGGCTGCAAGACCTCTAAATACCCTTTACAGTCAATGGGGAGAGACACTCCAGCAGCTGACAATTCAACAAATCAAAATATAGCTCACCTTCTGGAGATGCCTCATCCTCCACTGATTGTAAAGGAAACTTAAAATAGGTAGACTCTTAACACAGGTAGCTCAAGTTAGGTAGGAGGATTCCCATCCAGCTTTGCACATTCTTGTGCATTTACAACTCCTCCTCCCTACAAAAAGTGAAGGTTCAGAAAGTTCTCTCCACAAAGTTTGTTATACGGATTTCAAAAGCTGTTCCTACCATAATTTTCCAGGAAGAATGAGCAAAGATATTTATCTGGTTACAATGCTAGCTTCCTCCAAAAAATGTCTTGTTACATAATTATCAGAAGATCAATCTTTGTCTATCCAATACTCTTGCAGCAATCATGCAAGCCCTAAGATTTTTATTTTCCAAACTCACCATGGTGCCTATCCAGGATATAAGGAATTTTCATGACATTTTTTGATCACTTGCACTAAGATTGCAACACGTAAGAGCGGTGCAGCACTGTCAGTTCACTTAGTGCAACATTTCAATAATGAAAGTCAGGGACTTTTGAAGATTTGGAAAATATATTGAGAGGCTATATATTTAAAACTAACACCTTTTCATTTAGGCATGTAAAACCAGTGTTAGCCTTTTATCTAATTTCCTGCCCCTTTTACTAGCGGTTCAGTTACAGCTCTTTTCCGTTAGGAACTGGCAGTTCAGTAGTTCAGTGGACCAAAAAGTAATGTAATATTTTGCAAGTTTTGTTGGAAAAGTAATATAGTAATGCTATTACTAATGAGGAGCATACTCATATTACGACTGGGCTTCAATCTAAAAAAATAATGAAAAATAGCAAGCACAGCTTTACCCATTGTTGTACAAGTACAATCCTTTCTGATTAATGATAACTGTACTTTTCTTAGTTGGTGGACAACAGAATTAGAGATGGACCTAGCTTGGAGTCCCAGGCAAAATGCAGGTGCAAAACACAAACCTCATCCTGAATTAGTTTGATTCATCCTTGCAAAATCAAAGCTTCCAAGTCTCAGAAAAAACTGAGAAAGGGATAATTCTTTAGAAAATTGAAATTCTTATTTGTATAGCTCAACTTAAAATTTATAAAGAAAAAATTCTTCCCTGATGCAATTATTAAATCATCATTTGATGATCACTGAAATCACCGGAATCTTTCTTTAACCTTTAGCATTTAAAAGCCCTGGGCTTTAATTTGTTGAGTTTCAGGATACCTGACTTAAATGCAGTGACTGTGATAAGAATTTCACCTGTCTGGTAACAATAAATTGTGCTTTTCCAACAATTTGGGGCATAGTTTACTTTCTCTCTTTCTTAACTTCACATTTAAGCTCTTTTTTTCACATCCACTATATTACTTAATGCCTGCATTTTTATTCTTGTGGTTTCTTTCCTCCGCCTCTCCTTTTTTCCTCTACTTCATTTGTTTGCTGTTCTTCATTTTTGCTTAGTCTAACATTTATTGTGGTTTATTTTTAGGATACATATATAATTGGGGTGAAATTATAATCTGAACATTTATATACTGAGTATATGTTTTTGTTGGAAAAATATATAATTGATGACTGTTCTTATTCTTCTGAGAAATGCCAATAAGAAATGCAGGCTCCAGTTGAATGAATCTTTAACTGCTTTAGCAAAACAAAACACTGAAAGCAGGCAAAGGAAATACAACAGGATAATTTTTTTAAGTACAACAGTTTATCCTGGGGTCAAAAATACTGCAAATGTTGGTGTTTGACTGTTTCACATCTGTCACAATCTTATGCTGAAATACCATTCAACTGTCAATAACGTATTTTGAAAAAAAAAAAAACCATGGAGCAGATATACTGTAAATAATCACATTGAGAGGAAATAACACACTTGAAAATGGAAATTCCTTTTTTACTTCTAGGCACATTTCTCAGTTTATTTAGATGTTAAAGAGATCTATTGCCTTTAAAGTACAGTATTAATAGCTGGGTTAGTTTAACTGTCCTTTTCCCACACACATGTTTTTGCAGACTAACACCTACTGATACACTTTTCTAACCCTTAAATCTCCTCCGACTGCGAAAGAGCTCTTCGGTCTTCATTTCTGGGTGATGGTCACAGAGCACAGAGCCTACTGGAATAAACACAGTTTGTGAATGCAAATTCCACAGGTTTCACTTCTGCTTGAGCATGCACATAGGTCCCAAAGTTGCATTTACTTAAAAAAAAAAAAAACAAACAGTTAAGGCTTCTTGGAAATTTTATTATTATTTATTTGCCATGGCCAATCTCTTTTAAATCTAATATATTGGGATAGGATTCAAAAGGAACGTCAGAGAGTGAGTGACTGAGTGTAAAGATAGGTGTGTGCGCATATTTAAATCGAGGCACCCACATGAGCCAAAGGGACATACCAATACACAAACAGGCTCTGCTGACATTACTGGCACGGCTCACCTCTAGTAAATTTTTTACTTTTATCTTTGCTGCATTAGTCCACAGTGTTTATTTTTTCACAAGGGGTCTTTTTTTTTTAGATGTAGAACATCTACTATGAAGTAGTAGTTTCCAACAGAGAAGGTTGGGGAAGGGGGTAGCTGCTGAGTTTTGGAAGGGGCGTTGTTTGTGTATTTGTTTTCTTACAACTGGCAAAATCCCAGCAGCTATTCTTCAGAAATTTCACAAGAAACATTCATATGGGCAGGAAATCTACTGGCAAGAAATGGCACATGAAAGAGTTATGTACTGCTGAATGAGAATTTTGCACCTGTACACTGCTTAAGTTGGAGAACATGCTACTGATATAATCATAATAGCATAACCAGTAGGATGCGTAGTCATCTACTAAGATTTTATTTCGAGATTTCAGGGACTTTTGGCATTAGTGCAAAACAAGGAGCTGAATCAATTTCAAATATGTGCTAAATGGAAAGAAAAAGAAATAAAAAACAAACAAACAAAAAAGTTAAACACTTACTACCAGGATGTCACGTTTAAAATTAAGACAAGAACTGTGTAACTGGGCCCAGACCAGTCTACTTGGAGGTCCAAGGACACCAATGGGATGCTAGGCAGGGTTGCCCAGTAAGTAGGGCCAGAGGAATCCTGCTGACGAAGGACTCATTCGCAGGATTCTGTTTTATTTCTATTTTATTTATGGAGAAACTTTTTTGTTTTGGTTTAGTTTTCCCCTCAGGGTCATTAAACTTCGACTGGAATAGAGCTGTTCAAGAAACTCCTATGGAACATTTTTTGGGGTCAGGATTTGGTAACTCATTGAAATAAAAAATATGTCCAATGTATATCAAAACATATCAACAAAGTTTCAAAACAAGTGTTGTCCCAGTTTTGAAACCTGAAAGCACTGACATCTCCAGCTCAAAGGTAATCTACGTGGTGGGCCATCCTGCAATGACAGGCCGTCAACCCCCTACCCTGGCCATCAGAGAGTTGAGCAATGATTTGCCAGCCAGGGAGGACTCCTCCAGAGCCCCACAGGCTTCCAGAAGAACTTAGCCAAAATCCAACTGTCCCTGCAGAAAGTTTAGATTTCAGTCAGCTGCCAAGGTCTCTCTGACCTTTGCCAAATAGTTTTACTTTTTAGACTTGTTCCACCAGCTTTTTTGGTTGTTTTTTCCAAATACATCATTTCACCCAAACAAACCATTTTATCTACCTCAGTAATCACCTAGATCATGTAAAATGGGGTACCAGCCCTGGATTTGCCCAAGGACCCATGATGCTGCTTCAGGTTTCAGGCACAGACCTTGGAGATGTGCAGTTCAGTCTTTCCAAGCTGAACAACAACCTCTGCCACGCAATCAATCAATCCCCTCCTTACTGAATTTCACCTTTGGTGGGTTTTAGCAACCACAGGGAGGTGATGCCCAGTGCTTCCCTGGGTGAGAAGGCTTAGACGTGGCCACAGTGGTTCATGAGGAATTTTGGCCCTTTCCCACTGGGATCTGAATTGCCAGGAAAGTAAGAGAAAACATACTTGTGAAGAAATCAACTAAAACGATATTCATTAAATCAGAAATATGCAACCTATATTGCTGTCTCTTGAATAGGTGTCATAGCATATCAATACAGAACACAGAACAGCAATTGTAAGAGGTCCATGGGGGGATGCACTGCTGAAACATTGCACTACCACGCTACAAGAGCTGCCGCCCAGCCACACTTGCAGCTGGAGCCAAATTTTTCCTAAGTCATAGATAGGCCACTCTCCATCAAGAGTCATGGCAGCAACCTACTCATCTGGAAGGTCACAATTTAATCCAAAAAAACTTGTGAGCTGACAGGAGACAATGAACCAACATCCCTAGAAAACCATACAGTGATCAAAGATTTCCTAATCCTATAAACAAAAATGTTTTGGGGGCTGACCCACAGTGGTTTATTCATGGATTTACTGAGCAAGATTGATCAGCAGTCTCCACACTGGGTAAACCACTGCTTTCATCTGAATGTGAATTTCACTATGGACTTTAAAGACAGCTAAATCAACATAGCAATGCATCAGTATGTTATCAGCAGCAGTGTCTTCTGAGATTTGAGATTTGTTTTCTCTCCTTTATTCACTGCAAAATCTATTGAGTAACAAGGAATACTGAGAGGGAAAAGCCATTTTAAATTGCATGTTTATAATTTTAATGTCATTTGAACAACTGAACTATAAACTTTGTCATTTTGCTTTTAGAAAGAAGAAATAAAAGCTATATAAAGCTTGTAAAGAATCGCAGAGTACTCGTCCAGGTTGCTGACAGTCAGTAAATGCCTCAAAAATCTCTCCCACTTCTTTACAGAGACTCAAATTCAGCAGTCCAGGGAACTGGGCTATAAAATCAGCATATCTGCCCCAAAAGGGCCATGCTTTTTCTTTGCAGTAACAGAGCTACAATGCATTTGCGGGACAGCAGGCTGGCTCTGGGCCGTGAAAGGTATTCGCCATTTTGTAAGACAAAGCAGCTATCCATAATCTTTTTCGTTTCCAGATAATAAAAGGGAAGTCTCATTTTGCGACTACAAAAAAAACCTTAAAGCAGTACAGCTGTAAGCAGAAATCCAGTCCACTTGTGGTTTAAAGAGCTCCACGCCTACTGTACATAAAATAATATGCTGGCATCATTAGCATAGACAACAGCTTGTTTTCAATTTGGCTGTAGATAATGAAATTATCCCCCAAATTACCATAAAGTGGAACAAATAAACACAAAAGCAAACTCTTTCTTTTTTTTTCCCCCTTCAGCAGCGCTGGCTTTCAGCTATTTAGAATAAAAGCAAAGCTTCTGTTTTTCCAGAGCTCCAGATTGACCTCAAGCAGATAAAGAACATGAAATGACAAACACGCAGCAAAGAGTTACTGTGTCCTTCCCCCCTGGCCTCTGTTTACATTAGGAAATGTACCCGGGGAGGAGGGAAGGGGAGGCAGGAGGGCTGCCTTTCAGCGCCGTGCTCAGCTCCGCTGGCTCCGGCTGGAGCTGGCCCCTGTTTCTGAGTAAGCTTACTCCACTCCAGATGTGCCTCGGCTCCAGCGTGGCTGCCATGTACAGTAAATCGGCATCTGAGGGCTCGTCAATCTGTGGGGTAGAGCAATTGCGGTCTCGCCAGGCCGCCCCACTGGCACAAACAGAAATCTGCGCTGCTGAACTGGAAAAGGAGGAGGAGGAGGAGGGAGAGGGGCGACAGGGAGGGAAGGAGGCAAATAACGGGAGAGCAGTGTGTGAAAGGTGAGGGGCTGGAAGGTGTCCGCTCCCGGGAGGAGAAGGGGAAGAAATAAACACTAACAGCCAACGGGGGAAATGTTCTTAATGCATTTGTAAATTTACTTGTAAATGTTTTACACTTAGAGAGAAAAGGGAATGCTGCGTATCATTTGGCAATGTTGGCTGTCTATAGGTCCCCACGGATATACTGGTTTAGTATGACTTGTAACAAGGGCAAGAGAAACATAAAATAGCTGGGAAAACACAGCCAATTAGTCATTACATGTAGATTGTAAAAACAAGCGAGAGAGACAGAGACAGAGAAATAAATACCCTTAGCAAATCAAGTCCCTGTTGTTTATGTCCCTGCAACATGAGTACAGAAAAAGCAGAGGCAATGACGCCTTCTAATCAAAGTGCAACTTGCAAACCAGTCAGTGCTCCCATTCAAAATCCTCCAGGATTTCCTGACGCTCGCAAGATTTACCTATTTGCTGTCATTGTAAAATACAAATTGTTTCACTAATCAGGCAGTTTGCTTTGGACCCGACCCCAGTTGTACTAACTCCAAGTTGGATGTTCATTTCTGATCTCCTGCCGCCTACACAGCCGTTGCTAACTGAGTTTTAATAGGATGAGAAAATGATCTTTTCTTTTATAGTGGGTTCAAATGAGCTACCCAGCTTCAAGCTAACTATAGCTGTGTTTTCCTAATCACCATTTTTTTATAGCAATTCTGAGGATGAAAATGCCTGCTTCCCCCTCCCTTCTTTTCCAGCAGCGCCAAGTCTAAGAATGTAAATAAGTGTTAAATTGAAACACAGAACAAAAATGGGTCAGATTTAGTGTAATTGAGTCACAGTTAAATTTAGGCTGCTTTTATTTGCAAATGTGCACTTTAACAGCAGATCTATACAGCATCTCTGGGTAGAATGAGATGCCTCGTTTATTATTTTTATTGTGGTTGTGCCTGAAATTCTTAGCAAAGGCTCCTGGTCTCATTGTGCCGTGCACTGCAAAAGATGAGCTATGTATTTTAAAGAGTCTCCTTTGCCAGAGAGGCTGTCCTCTGGGTACCATCTGGGTAAGATGGCAGCATCTTAAGTGGACAGAAATATTGTCAGCTGTTCCAAATCTTTAAAAACTGTGAATCAAAGCTGAAAAAAGTCATGAGGCTGCAGGAAAAAAAGTTGTAAGATTTTCCAAAGGGTATATGTAGCATCCTTTCCTGTCTCCTAATTTGTGAGACTTCAAACCTTCCCAACACACTGTGAGAGCAGAAAAGCTATCTTTTTAAAAGGAATGCTCAGATTCTTGCAGTATGCCTTGATTTAACGAATGAAGGCTTAAAAATATCAAATGTCATTACGATCTGAAGTAAAGCCATAAGACTTGGCAATAGAACAAACAGTTGTATATGAGACTTGATTTTCCTTAGCACCCCATCAACTGGATAGGGTAGTAAGCTCTCTTTCCTCCACATTAAATTAAACCTGCAAGGTACAAGGTGCTCTGACTCTGACTACAAAAACCATATGTAGTCATATACAATTAAACAATTAAAGTAAATGTGATTACTCTCATGCATAAATTTCATGCTATGTTTTCAAATACTGGAGACACTGGGATCATTACCTTAGATGCAGGGCAATAGAGTAGCTCAACAAGCCCCCAGCAAGCAAGCAGGCATGCATCTGCCAGAGTGAACAAGACCATGCACAAGAATATGTGTCACATTACCAGCTCTTCTGTGTCAACCAGAAGGAGGCACACTGCCTCCCACATTTTCCTCTCACCTCAGCATCCAGCCATGCCCCCGTTAGCCTCCAAAGAGGGTTCTCATCATTGCTTATGCCTTGTACATACAGTCATTTACAGTAAGACAAAATGGACATAAAACAAGTGTATTGAATCAAGGTGGCAATATTAGGATTAAAATGACCTCAAAAACAGTTTAAAATTAGGCTGGCCTAAGCACTGGTAAATGTACAATTGAGATTTCCCTTACACTGACAGGAAAACGAACTGGGTGATCAAACAGGTGCTTTCAACGGCCGGCATTTCCATGCAGAAAGGCAACACAGCCTGGTCTCATTAGACAGTAGCTGAGTTTAGTGAGGAATGTGACTTTTCCCACCCCATGTTGAATAAGCTGCCCAGGGGAAACGCAATGCTTAGAGGACACCAAGAGCAGCACAGTTCTTAGCTCATCCACCACAATAATGGCACTAATTTGAGAATAAGTGAGCGTAAAGCTGATAATAGTTGTCTGTAAAGAACCATGTATGATGGTAAGATGATATGAGACAATGCTAAGTGACCATGGAGGAATTTATCTAGAAGCCAGGATACAAAATGAGTGAAGCATGAAGAGGGTGTTGAAAATGAATCAGTGAGAGAGAATGAACAGCAGAGCAAATAGCGCAGTCCCTCTTCAGAGAAGCCCCTCTCGGTATTATGCTCCCAACTCACAGCAATGTTTTGCTTCCACTTTATGTTTTTACAATGTAAAATCAAGTCCTTGTTTACACGAGTATCATAAGTGCAGCCACTTAACCTCAGGTTTATTGTGCATATGGTCAGAAAGGACAATTTCCCTGAAAAAAGTTCAAAAAAAGACAAAATTGATAATCTCACAAATATATGAAAACATCTTCTTTCTTTGATGGCTCACGTAACACAGTGTGCCATCTTACAAGAGAGCAGGTACTAACTAAAGAAACCAACTAACCCAAGAAAAATTGCCTGCAAAAGAAATGATGTTTCCTATTTCCAACTATAACTGTCTTTTAATTGTGCATTAGAATCTTGGATCTACTATTTTCTTCGGGTTTTCCTCTATACACATTCCAATGCACCTGACAACTGAAGGAAGAACAGTACTGTCCAGCCATTGTGTGGGCAGATGTTGTGTAAATTTCCACTAAAGATTCTGCCAAGCCTCCCTCTTATACAGACCTCTGACACCTGCATTATTTGGAAGGATTACTTTCTATATCAGTGAATGTCCCCCAGGGACTGAGACAAGATGAGCAACTGAGAACATGGATGCAGAGCGATCTTGCCATGCGGATAGAGATGTAATTATCCTTCCCTGCTTAAGGAGGATGCAGCAGCCCCAGGTTCCATGCTCACTTCACGCATCCCCTTAAAAAGTAGACATGAACAAAAGTTTGTTAACTATCCTGTCTACAGTCATTTAAAAGTAAAATAAAATCTAAAAGGACTAAACAATCTAAAAAACAGGCTGTGTTGTCGTTTAAATTGTCTACGACACAAACTGCAAACTTGGCATTTCTGTTCATAAAAGAACTATCACTAAGTCCACTGGGCTTATATTTGCCAAATATTTAACATCCCAGTAGCATGGTCTTTATGATGCCTTTGACACCTGCAGAGAAATTACATCAAATCTGTAGCAGCAGCATTAGGTAATGCACCAGAGTTCAATGTTCAAAACATCCTGTTCTTTACATAGCCTCTTGTCTTACACAAAAGCGGTTAAAAATAATAGAGCTTGTTCAAGCGCCAGATTTATGAGCTTGTGTTCATAGACTTTGTAAGGGTCATCTTGCAAGAGTGTTTTGTTATACCTGTGGGCTGGGAAAGGGCAGGCAGAAGAAGGCACAAAAGGGAGGAAAGCTTTATGAATGGATGGCTTCAAGCTTTCAGGAAAACATGAAATAAATCAATGAAAAAAAATAAATAAATTCAATAATGCTTTCATGACAATCAATTTACTTTTTTGACATGTAGAATTAGTAAGAAGTAAAATTTGTAAGAAGTGAGTAACAGAGTAAGTATCCTGTTGCTGGACTGGAGATAGATTAAAGTGATGGAATATTTATATTTGTAGTTTGAGATCTGGAGGCTTGGATCAGCTAATTAATAAGACATTCCATTTGCAAAACTTGGATGTTGATCCTGATGCAGATTTTGAGCTCATCAATCTTTTGGAATGTTTAGAGGAGAGAAAGCTTGGCTCTCCTCTCGAATTTCACACTAGAAGGCTCTAGCTGGCTTCAGTGATGAAAGAAGAAATGTAGGCTTCTACAGCCTTGCTATGTTACATGTACATTGTAATTACCTCAGTGTTGCTGTTACAAAACTATGTAACTAACAGGCCCTCTCCTCGCTGGGATCTGGGGTTCCTGTTGATGAGGGAAATCTGAGCAGAACAATGCAATCCAATGTTCTTGTCACATTTATGAGTCCTATGACTAATCTCTTTGCAATCGAGACCCAAAGCTACAATTAATTCCTTTATTCTTATTTTCACAAGACATGAAGAGCTTTGCTAATATTCACTTTGTTTATGTAATGCTCATTTTCACTGGGAAGCAGTGCTGGAACAAAAGGATGTGGCTTCAGCACATCAGTGAAGTCTGCTACCAACTCCTGGCCTTCAAAATATTTCTTAGGCACAGATTGTATTTACAGTTATCAAGTCTAAAACCTGTAAAGACTTTCAATACTGCTTAATAAGGTGCTTTGAGATCACAGATGAATAGCAGCATGAAAAAAAATCAGTAATTTATACAACCAGTGCTGCAGACTTGAAGCACCAAGCACAAAGCAGCTGAATTTCACATTTCCATTGAAGAGTCTTCAGTTTATACCAGATCAGATTTAAGCCCAGCTATTTTGTCCAAACACTGACATACAGTCTATTTGCAATGTATCCCTCATAAAGCTCTTCCTCTTACTTCTACTGAATAGGAATATTGCAAAACTGCAGAGAGGAAGTGGAAGTTTAGAAGCTTTGCAGAGACCAGATGGAAAATGTGATATGAAACTGAAAACCAAACATTTTATGTTTTCATATATATTAATTACACTTAACAAAGGTTAACTTCCACTCATATCTTTCCCTCATTTTTTTTTTTTTGCCAGAACTTTTCATTCTTGTACTAACAGTTCTGCACTGCAAGGGCTTCTACCAATAACAATAAGAGTCTGGTAAATGTTTTGCTATCAAAGGCAGCAAAAAGTCTTATTTTATGTAGAGGAAATAAGCCAGAATCAATAAAGATATAACCTGTTGCTTTTATTAAATCACGAGAACAAGGCCTATCAATTAATTTATACCAACGTGCAGTTCCCTTTACTGAATTCTCTGGGCAATTTTTACCCAGGTTTTCTCTGCAGGAAATAGTGGACAAACTCCAGATCTCTGAAAGAATGACAAAACGGTATGAAATACAGGGTCTCCCACAAGAATGGTAGGGACTTCATCTCTCACAGACCTGGGAAAGACCAAACAAAAGTTACTCGTGGCCCAAACCCAGACTGGGGTCTGGTGTTTGAATAATCCTGGCGTATTTTCAATCCATCTCACTCTATCTTCTAACTAATTTATTTTTCAAAGCAGGTTAAGCTCAGAAGAGCTTACTTAGGCCACTGTTATATCAGCTGATTTTTATATTCTTGGCATCCACCAGCACACCTGAAAATCAGAAAAAGTATTTTGTATTGTAAACTGTGAAATAAAAATTTGAACATTTTAAGTCAATCAACTTATCCTGAATGGTTTATCTTTTGTAGTTACTGGCCACTAAAGATTGATGTTGCCCTGTAACAACTTGCTGATGAACATATTCCTCTGGATGCCTAATTTGTGAGAGATTTACACTGTGCAAACATTATTTACAGAGAGCACTCGATTCTCTCTAAATCAATTAGATATGACTCTTCAAGCGCTTTTTCTGAGGAAGGCTACCAGAAGAGGGTTTTCTTTTTTTTACTTGCAATGGGGATTCCAAAACCGCATCACCTCTGAGAAACCACAGGGCAGATTGGAAATAGAATGGTCCTGCCCGTGCAGCCTCCTGTATAATTGAAATGCAATTTAAGGGGTCTTCAGAGGAATTTCTCCAACTCTGGAGGAGGCCAATCAGCAATCTAGCCTCCAATAAAGACAACAGAAGGAAGTTCCCTTTGAAAGATAGAGGAAACATTCTTCTTTGAAAAGAATTCTTAGGTGCCGTCTGCTGATACGGTGCTGACTTATCTCCTGAGGTCCAGACAAGTCTGTTTTACTGATTATGCCAATATACCTCACGTGGTTCTCACTGCCCTTATCTAAGAATGGGAAAAGTCAAGGAGAGCAAGTGAAAAACAAAACAGAACCCTACCTAACAGAGAGGTTTATCATCAAAAGTTTTCTAAATGCACCCAGATAAATCTCCCTGCATGTATATGAAGTTAGGGGATTTTGCCATTTTATTGCTCTCTGGAAACAATAAGGCTGTCAACAAAAAAAACCTAGCAAAATGTGCCTATAAACCTGGAGGATACATGTACAAGCAGGTAATTGTATTTGCAATTATGCATTGTGTATGGAAAATGAGCATGTGTACCTAAAGGTATACATGCGTTTATGATGTTCCACAGAGGCAAATGCTGAGTCTGGCAACTGGGATAGTCTAGAGGCCAATTGATTAGAAAGCAGCTTTGCAAAAAGGACCTGGGGCTCCTAGAGGACAAACTGAACATGAATCAGCAGTGACTTTGCAGTATTAGAAGCCAACCTCATACTGGGCTGTTTTATTAAGAAACTAACCAGCAAGTCAAGGAAGTGATTATTCCGCTCTGTTCAGCACTTGTGAGACCACATCTGGAGTACTGCATCCAATACTGGGACACTGACAAACCAGAGCAAGTAAAGCTGAGGGCCACCAAGGCAGACAAAGGCCTGGAGTATGTGACTTGAGAGGACAGCTGAGTGAGCTGGGTTGGTTTGGCCTGGAAAAGGGAAAGCTAAAGGAAAGAGTCTCACCACCCCTGTCACAACCTAAATTGTTTGTTAAGTTTATATTAGTACACAAAAGTTCATCTGTTATGGCTAACCTGTCTTCCATCTCACATCAGAAACTGAGAAAGTGCATTCTCTGTGAGTTTACAATTTGTGGGACAAAGTGACCCACTGCTGGGGCAGAGTGAGACTAAAGAAGTCCTGGAGTCAAGCCAACCAGCATGCCTCAAGCAAGCCAGAGCAGTGTAATAAACTAACCAAATCCATCCAAACTACAGCAAAAATTCCCATGACTCAACCGCCTCCATAGCCTGTCAGCTCTACCTCCCACCTCCACAGCCCTATCTAACACTAGAGCCCAAGCTGCCAGATACTTCAATCCAAACACTGTGGTTATACAGACCCCCTCCAAGCCTAAGGCCCAGATCCATGAATCCGGCTTTAATCCACTCATGAGATTGTGTGTATTCTTTGGTCAGAATTTCGGTTGTCTATATTTGGAAAGTCTCACCCACAGTCTTTAGCTGACTAAAGGAAGCCAAAGAAAATGCTACATGTAGTGGTTACCAAAGCTGAGATCCTCCGTCAATATGACTGTTCCTTATGTACTTATGCACTGTATATGTGCCTACCAAACCTCTAGGAACTCAGTCTGCTCCTTTTTTCATTTATAAGGAAGGGATGAGAAAGAGTCCGTTTCTACAGAATTCCCCAGATGAAATCTACTGCAGAGTACATCATTAATAAAGGATTTTTCTATTTATTTGTTTCACCCAGAGCAGCTGGCCACTCATATCTCTCTGGGGCATGTCAACTAATACATATTATTTCATAAGTTGAACATTTTTGAGTAATACTGTCTTGTCCTTTCCATTTGTATTACATTACATGGAGTAAGGAAGTATGTTTGCATTACACTGTAGAAATTTAAGGGGAAAATATATTTCTGAAACACTAGAAAAGGACTGAGCAGAACTGATGACTATTAAATGCTGATAAACCTTTGTCTAAAAGGTTATGTTTCATGAGAAGGCTGAGAATAAATTTGAATCATGCTCATGTGAGGTAGAACTAGTGAATGACAACCAAGGAAAATGTATTAAAAGCAACAATTAGCTTTTTTTTCCCCACAGATCTCAAAGCAATGAAGTACCACTGAACTCAGTAGGAATCTATTATTGATTTCAGTGAGAAAAGCTGGCCCACTAGCCTCATTTTCACAGTTGGAGAAACTGAGACACAAAAATGTTAAATGAGTTGCAGGATATTACCCAGCAAATGGCAGAGCTGGGAATAGTACTCAGCTCCCCTGGAGGCCAGTCCGTGCGTCATCCACTGCACCACTTCCTCATACTAGAAGGCAGGAACAGAGCACAAATTTCAGAGATTTTGCTTAATGAGAATGGGAGATGAAGAGATCTGGAGGCTCACCTCTGAAGTACAGGAAGGCCAGGATTGTTTGACTGTTACATCCAATATGCAACTGCTGACACTAAAATATGAACATGTCTTTGCTCATATGCAGACTATTAAGGAAAGAGTCAGAAAATCAGGAATGAACACACAGAGAAAAAAAATAATTCAATTGATTTTAAAAACAAATGCATAGCAATGCAGATTCTGTGCACACGGAGTCAGGAGGCAAGTTTGCAAATCATAATCAATTGTGATTTAAATGCTGTTACTGCTAACACGGTTGAATCGACTAGTTGATTGATATAAAACAAATACAAGACAGGGGTCTTACTTTACATCAGATGCCTACCAATCCTCGTTTATACAGGTTACTTCTCTTCAGCTTGAAACAGATGGTATCAGGCTCCTTAATAGGAGACATGACTTGTAGCATTATTATTTATGTTTCATCACTGTGTGGGTGACTTATCACTTTACTCCTGAGACAGATGCACTGACTTTGCAGCTTATTCCTACAAGGATATTTTAATTATTTGAAATAATGAAGATGAATCCGTTTTCACGGCAAATACTGTTCAACAATTTCCTCTGCCTATGGTCACTTATGCACATGATTAGCCTCCCACCCTAGGAGGTTCTTCATCCTCTGAAGAATGCATGGGATGGGACATGACTAAAAGTACTTCTCATTGTCTTGCTGAATGGTTTCACCTATTGACCTAGAATATTCCAGGCTGCCAAAATGCTCATAGTTGAGAAATTGTCCAAATACATGCCAGACCCAGGTACGGGTCCCCTTTCTTTGGCCAGCAGTTTATGTCCCTGGTAGGAGTCCCCTGATACTGGGAGAAGAGCAGTGGCTGCTTCACTGCTGTGGAGCAGACCCACCAGCCTCAGTGTGGCTTCCTTTTCCAGAAGGTTCCAAATCACTTTACCAAGCTGACTGCTGTGCATTATTATCATGATGGTTTTGCGAGAAGCAAGGTATAATATATGGCCAAGACTATCTGAGATGGTTGCTAATTTCAAGTGATTTAAATTGAAAGACATTGTAAATCTTTAACAAGCTACCTTAAGTGAAGGCAGTGTGTGAATGGCGGAGCAGCAAAAAGATCATAGGATTCATATCTTACAGTTCAGCAACCTTTCAGATGGACCACGCCATGACTCAGGGGCAGAAAATCCCTGCTCTTCAATTCACGTTAAGCCTTCAGACTTTACTGCCTTAATAGAAACCAACTACATAATTTAGCTTCATGACTGCTACTGGGAAATAAATTTTACTGAAGCTTCATTCTTTGAACATTTCAAACTTTTCCTCTGATTTCAATCTTTGAAATCTTGTAAATAAACTTGTAACTTTGACATTACAATCCTTCAGCAAACACTTTCTTCTTAATGACATTTTACTCATTACACTCTTCCCACCTACAAGGAGCTTCACTTTTGGAGTGGGTTTGGCTTTTATTGTTTTGTTTTTAAAAATAAAAAAGTAAAAAAATTACTATTATGCAGCTGCGTAATATATGACAATAGGGGGTGATAAATACTGCACAGCTGAAGCTGAAAACAAGTTGAGTTAATGGAATGAAGTGAAGGTGATGACACCTTTTTTTTTTAACACAGAAAGTCATAAGATATTTTAAACAATATGTTTTACACAAACACAAAAAGAAATCCTTATTTTTCCCTGTAGAGTCTCTGGTGCAAAATTCATTCCCACTGGAGAACACACACCAAGAAAAAAATCCTAACCTCTATTTAATGACTTCATGAACTCACACAAAGTGGGATAACATTCATGCTTCTAAAATCCAGGTGAAGTGGCAGTCCTCTATTCTGCTGCTAAAATCCTCTCTGTTGCTGGTGACTGCTAGAAACTAAAGAGTTAAAAGGGAGACCACTGAAAAAGAGCAAAGCATATGTTATACGCTGCACGTTACTTGCTCATTGGGCTTCCCATGGGCCAGTGAAGGTTGGAAACCACTTCTGTAAAGGAAATGTACATGGTGTCAAGTTATAGACAGTCCTGTGTGTTAGCTCCATCTCTGCAACTGATTAGCGCCAGAATGACTTTGGCTTCACATAGTTTCTTACAAACATTATATAGCCAGGCTTCAAAACTTATGTAGGCAACACTGTTATTCCCAGTTTACAGATGAGTTATAAGTGCAAGGGTTAACAGCTACTGCAAGGGGACCATTAAATGAGAATCAGAAGCTGGAATAAAATTCAGTTTCCCAACCTTTGCCCACTTAACCATAATGTCCACAGTCAAAAAAAAGAACAAAAAGGAAAAAAAATAAGCTCCTTCACTGAAACCACGTCCCCTGAAGCCATTCCTGATGCCTAAGTAAGCATTGTAATTTTTAGAGCTACCGTGCACCTGCAGCTTCCAAATAGTTTCCAAAGGTCACCTACCTATCCTAATTTTTACAAGCCTCAGTTTCTTGAGTCTTTCAAAAGATGGAAAGAATAGCTATCTGTCTCCCAGTCTTCCTGCCCACTGAGGTCAATGAGAGACTTCTTTGACTTCAGTGGCTGTAAGACTTCTCTCCCATATTCTTTTCCTTCAGTTTGGGAGAGCAATTGTGTCAGGGTGGGTAAATGCTTCAAGAGAAACTGTTGTGTTGAGAATCATTACCACCCATGCACCACACAATACAAACAGTAAAAATGATGAGCAAATGAAACAGCATAAAAATAAAGAGTAAGGAAAGTGCATAATCGTCCTAAGAGCAATGGCTGGAAATTCATCTTGGAAGGCTTAACTGTTCCTGTGGCACAGAAGCTAGGAGTGATAGTTCTGTGCCGCCATGGCATTGCCCAATAACCCATTCTGTCTAAACTAACAGAGCTGGCTAAATTATCCTGCCTTGTGTTCTCTTTTAATTAATTGTTTAGTTAAATAGAGGATAAAAAAGGCTGGCTGGGATCCAAACTCAACTGCCCGCTGCTACGACAGAAAAAAGTACTGATCAGAATATTTCTCTGCTGAATGAAATGTCTATCTCCTGGGCTTTTAGCAATAGCAAAATAAGTTTACATTTCTGTCTTTAATACGATTCTGTCCTCTAAGTCATAAACAGTTCCTTGATCCTTTCTCTTATTTCTGCCCCCTTTATCTTATTTCTGCCCCCTTTATCTTATTTATTGATACTTGTAATATAAACAGTATTTCTTCACCTACTGCATTTTTGAATTGTTGACTGTCTGGAAAATAGCACTAGCACAAGGTTTCAGGGCATTTTCTCTCCATAGCAGTGGTGTTTCAGTCACATGTGGGTACTGTCAGACACCCACTGTCATTTAGAGTCATCAGGGGCAACTCAGGGAGCAAGATCCTGGGCCAGTGTAAACAAGTACAGCACAATGTGACCTCAGGAGTATCGGGCAGATTCACACAAGGCTGAGGATCTAGCCATGTGACTGTTTCCAGCTAAAATCACATTCTTCCCTCACCACACACTGGAAAATTAGAGACTGCAGATCTTTCTAAACATGCTTATGGATGTAGAAAACCCTTTCATAAGGCAGGAGGGGTGTAGGAGGGAGAAGTTTCTTCTGAAAGGCAGCATAGGACAGGATTGGAAGTGCCAGCACTTTTGCCCCCTCGTTGTCACATTCCTTTCCCATGCCCAACCGATGAGGCGGTCTGTGAGCCGCTCTGGCTGGGAAGGATTGCACTGCTGAATGGGGATGGGAAAGGGAATGTGGTTTCCTGAAAGGTTTCCAGCAAGTACATGGGAATGGGGCTCTTGAAAGAGACATGGAGCTGGAAGCACTTCCCATCTGAAAAACACTTCCAATCCACTCCCTGGGCCAAATGTAATAACAGCTCTGACACTATTATTGCAAAGGGGGAAAAAGTCATTCTTCCAGCTCACTGCTGTGATTTCTCCATTTTGAAGCCACACCTTCTCTGAGACCTGGAAGTCATGTGGTTTAACATGCAAGCCTGCTCACAAGGGATGCTTCTTGGGCACATCTTTACCAGCACTTGTTACCAAGTCATTCTGAAGGTGCCAGGAATGCTTCTGGCAATAAAAAACAAAACAAAACAAAACAAAACAAAACAAAACAAAAAACTTAAAGATGTGGTTTTCTACTTGGGTCCCTCATTATATCTCTTGAGTTACTTGGAACATATTGCCACAAATTGTCTGCAATATATGACGAGCTTTTTCCTACTGTCAGTCATGAGCCAATATCTAGATATGAGGGAAAAGTCTCTCTGTAAACCATTTGATGTAGCAAATTTTAAGTTTCGTGGGATCCTTCTACAGCTGCAGTTCTCTCCCTTTACCCATTTAATACACTACACTGCACAACAACTGAACATAAATTATTTGAAATGTCTCTCTAAACAACCCATTGGAGATTATACTGACTGGTCCTTACGACTGAATACTAACAGAGTCATGCCAAAAATTGAGACTATCACTAGAAGAGCTAGGAAATAACGTATGAAGGAAGAAATGAAGAAGCAAAAGCAAGGGACCCAGTTTCTGGTTTACCGTCCAGGAATATGCTGGAATGCGCATTTTGTAACAGAAGAGTTACAAAACAAGTGCTGTTAACAGTACAAAGGGGAAAATAAAGCCATTAGAAACAGTATAAATTGTACTGGCATGAATAATGTTTCTCCTCAGACTTCGTCTAGAGAGAAAGGGGGTGGCATTAGTTCAGTAACCTATGTTTCTAAATAGCTTCAGTTAAATTGGTACATTTTTTGTTTAGATAAGGCCTCAGACTCACTGACTCTCTGGAACCCCTTCTTAGTCTTACCTCTAACCACTTTTTCCAGCCCATGGCAGGGAAAAATGTACCACAAGAGGCAGAGCCAGACACCAGTTATACCGTAAGAGTCTCAACCAAGAGTGTCTCAGCAAACGCAGGGCCAGAATCCGCCCTTGCTCACAGTAAGCAATTCATTTGATTGGGACTACTTAAAGAGGCAACCTTTAAGCTGCCAGTTAACTGACACCTGACAGCCATCAGCCTGCAGTGCCTAAGCTGCTATAAAACATGAGTCAGTCAATGAATTACATGATTTTTGGAAAATAAGAGTAATTTAGAACATTCTATTCACATTTCTGTGTACGGATCATTTGACCTCGTGGGTGTTTTGTTATTCTTTTTTTATTTTAACTAAACGTATAAAAGGAATAAAACCACAAAAGTTCTTATTAGTATCAGGAAAAAGTAAGACCATTTTTTATAGGGTTATAGCATATTCTGAGTAAGATCAGGAAGTTCTTTTGACTTTGGAGAAAATACAGCCTTTACAACCCAAAACCGACAGCATACTTTTCTTAAAATTCAAAATACAGGATCTTAAACAGTTGATGGCTAATTCTAGCTGATGTTAGAAGTTCAGGTAACAGTTGAGAGAGCTGTTTCTGCAATATTTCTGGGTTTGTAGCTAACTCAAATATTCATACACTTCACAGCCTCATTTCCACGGAAATTTTTTTTACAAAATAAATACACTATGCTCTGGATGAATGTTTCTTCTTTCAGTTTGATTGTTTCAGTCAAATAGAAACAGCCAAGAGATCAAAGATTCATAATGGGATGTAGAAAATGCCACTAAAAATACCAAGTTGCAACAAAACTGTCACAGACCAAAGAACTGCTAAATGGCAATCAGTTCATGCAAAAGGCTGTTCAAATATGCCTGAGGACAGGTTCTTGCAGAGGTAGGTAGTATGAAGCACTTAAATCCAAAATGGTGACAAAAAACCCTGCCTAAACTTGATGGCTAAAATCACTGGAACCCTTCTTAACTGACACAATACCGGGTTGTATATTACTTCTGCAAAAGTTCAAGAGTGCCAGAATCAGGGCTCATAAATACCTTTTCTCCTGAATACAGTCATGACTTAGAAACAAGGCGTTTCTCAGTTTGCTTTCAGAACAAGCTCAGCATACACTGAGAAACTGAGGTCTCCACAAAAAGCTGGTTGTGGACACTGTGTTTAAATGGACCAGGAAGAGGAATTTCTGCCATTGACATCTTTGCACTTCTCATTCAACACCAGGTTAATAATACACAGACATGGGCCTGGGAGCAGGATTCCTCCCTCTCAACAGAGCGCCCTAGGCACTAAGCAACAGTCACACGACTTTTTACTCACTCTGGTTCAATGAATCTCATAGTCCTTGCAAACAGCTGACAGTGGCAAAACCAACAAACTACTCCAGGCCATCCTGTCTCACACCTGGTAAGACAAATTTTTAGGGGGGTATCCTAAGAAGAGGATTTGATTCCTTCTTCCCCCTCCATACAAACTAAGGAGAAAACAGAGCCCACATCTCCCCCATCCAGACAAGCACTCTAACCTGCAAGCTTTCCCTCTGGTTACATTGTGGGAGAGCAGTTGCCTGCTTGCTTTTGCACACTTCATAGAGAATGCTAGGATCTGGATCACAGCTAGATAGAGGAATCTTCCTGCAAACCCTGCTGAGGCTTGGCGAAGGCTATGACTTCAGGCACATCCTTGCTAAAGTTCAGTGCTCCCTCCTGGCTCACTCTAGACAGCTGGCTATTCAGTGTGAGGGTTTTCAGACTCATCCTTATGAATCACCACATTTTGGTGTACAGTCTAGTGTACTTAGACTGATGGTTTCCCATCTGGAGAGAAGATTGCTGAGCTCATCAGACATAGCATTAATTAACAACACGACAGTTACAGACAAACAAGCACCCCTTCACATTTGCCTTGCTTTCCGACTCTCCTCCTGATGAAAAGGCACTGGAACAGCACGTTATTACCATCCTCTGTTTTATTAGCATGACAGTCCTCATGTACGTCAACAAGAGATTTACATGGCAGGCCAGCATGACACTGACATACTGAATCGCCAGCAACCCCATCTGGTTTTTGCAGGGTCTCATAAAACCAGCATGTGTGCCCATAAACTCAGAAATGCCATCAGCACCATGCAGGAAGTTGCCACTCAGGCAGGGTTACCTTCATGTGATCTTCAAGGTTGCAGAGCTGAATGTAATTTTCATCAGAGCAGGCTCAAAAAATTCTGACAGTGCAGCCTGTGCACAAACCAGAGGAAGGGAACCTAGAGGGCAAGCCACCAATAATCATAAAATGCAAGATTAAGTGAACAAGCAGCAACTAATTTAACCAAGTTTAGGAAATTAAGGTCACCCACTTTGATCTTGCATTTGAATATTTCTAGCTTCCTCCATAGTTCTGCTTCAGGTTCCATCAAGCTTTACAGCAAATACTCCATAGGGACCTCACTGTTCTCCATCCCTGAGCTTGACACTGTGCTCCATGGTGAATTAATGTGGCATCCCTGCTGGGTGTGCTGGGCCTGACACTCCAATTAAGAAAAAAGGAGATGAGAGAATGCAGCCACCAAACCTAGCAGAAATGTGGTTGAAATTATTCTGAAATGATCCCACTGTCTACACTGCTCCCTGCCAAATGTCCCCACCCTCTGCTGTCATTTTCTCCTCTCTTTTATACGAGGAAATGGATCCTAAATCAGCAAGTTAGGTTTGTTCCTTAACATAACAATTGCTAACAATACACCTTTTCCCCTTTGTTATAAATGACTTTAGTGCGTAATTCAGCCAAATGAGAAGACAGGCACCTCATATATACACTGTCTTCATCCTTTTGTGTAGGCCCAGGACTAGCTGCATTCACCAGCCTACAGATCTGCAAAACAACAGCACTCTGGCAGCATCCACAGCTCTCCTGCTACTACCTCTCTTCATCCCCAGGAAACCAGGACCCCAGGAAATGACCTGTTGCAGGAGAGGAAGGATGAGAATTCAGTCATTCAAGATGCTGAAGACTCGAGCTTAACCTCCAGTTACTGCACAGATTTTTATTGTTTTTTCTGTGAGGTTGGCCAAAAAAACATATTTAGCACTACTTCCTACTTAAACACCAAACTCTATTGGAGTTAAAAGTATAAATACTTTTGGAGACTGCCCTTAGTTTCTTCAGCTATATAAAACATGCCCTTCTAGGTCACTGTAGCAACGATGGAGTGTATCATTGCACAAACACCTAGAGCACCCTTAGGCAGAGAATCAGTCCCACAAAGCCTGGTGACATCCCCCAATAACCCCTTTCTAGTACTTTGCACTATACCCATCCCATCTGCACCATGCCTACCTCACAACCCTGACATATGGCACTGACGCACACTGCTATTTGCTAGTCCTTTAGCACAGGGGGACTAAAGAGGCATGAGGGGAAAATGTGAGCCAAGGGAAAGTGTGGGTCAACCATCTTCCAGACCCCCACCCCAACTAAATGATATCCCTACTAGACAGTTCACATAGGAGAGAAGAGGCAATACCTGCCTCCATAGGCTTCATGTGCCTTAATGTCTCATGTGAAAGGGCTGTCCTGTCCCAGAGACTCTGTACTGGGTTACTCTGGCCTAGGGGTATTTATCTTTTTTCCTTATTGTATTCTCAAAGGCTCTAGGGAGCCTACAGAGCTAGAGGACATAAGGAGGACTCACCAACATGCACATGGCAAAGCCCAGATGGACAGGAAGAGCAATGGAGAACTTCCTCAGGGTATTACGTGCACAGAGGATTAGGGGTGAAGACCTTGCTTCTGGAAGTCACACAAAGCACTGGGCAAAGGAAACAGCCTTCCATCCCATCCCAACCTGCTTTGCAGTCAGGCAATTTACAGAGAGTCTAGCTTATGCTACCAAAATCCCAATATGTCAGCTTTGCAAAAGATAGGAAACATCAACAGAAGTCTCTTTGGCCATAGCTCTGCACAGATGTCTTGTCAAATCTCTGTGCCAACAGCATTTGGCTCTAATTCTTGCACAATCCACTCAAGGACACGTGCTCTCCGTTTCTCCTGGGCAACCTCCAAATCAAAAACAAGGAGTGACCATCCAGGCTCTTAGGCAGATGACCTGGAGTTAATAGTGCAGATGTCCTCCTAAAGCCCACTCTCTGACAAAAGAGGAAGGAAAAAGGGATGCCCTACTCTGCCTTGCCTTGTGGGCGCTTATTTGTTCCAACATCCTGAGCAGAGAAGCCAGGTGGTGGCTGTGGTGCTGCCTGCAGGACACAGAAGAAACTGCAAAAGAGAATTTGCCACAAGGCTTGACACCCAGCTCCTGCTCCTGCCAGCCCTCTCATCTGTTTCACTCCAAATCTGATTGTTTGAAACTTGCCGGCAGGCTGAAGAGGTGAATTTCACACAGCCTAGGGATACCAAATGATGTGGATGTGCCAGAGTGTGCACAGTTTGGGCCATAACTGACACCACAATAATTACCTATAAAAGCTGAATAACTATCTGTACAAATCAGGAACATTTGGGGCATAATTACCTACTTGAAACAAAGCATGAGAGCATGTCCTTCTGAGAACCCAACTCAGGTGAATACACATGCTGAGGACACTGGTGTGTCTGTGGTTTGTTCAGATTTCAAGTCCCAGGCTTCCGATTCGTTTCCAAATTTAGTCAAATCTACAGGCAGTTGTCATTTCTGGTTCATTTGAGACAACAAGCCTGAGGTTCAAAGATGCCTACATTTTCTTTACATGCATAAGGTGTAATTTTAACTCATTCTTGACTGCTCTGTTGAAGATTCTATTATAAAAAATGTTCATAAATAAGCGATTTATTACAATATTAAACATTAAAGACCAGTTCCATAGCTGATGTGATCCGTGTAGCTGCTCTGAAGTCCATGAATGATCGCTAGTTTACATGAGTGGGTAGTCTTGTACTTATAGGATGAAGATTTTAAAAAAGCTTTATTTTATTTTTATTTCTGTCCAGCTGAACTGGTGTGGGGAGGGAGCAATGTCATTGCTCTTTGACAAGACTCTCTCCACTTATCTGTTCCCATGAAGCTTCCACTCAAGGTTTTGCAGACTCAGACATTTAGTTACTGTGGTTTCAATACAGACCTCAACCTATAAGTGCTCAGCTGAAGAAACCACCAATTCCAATCCTCTGGTAGCTCACCTATCATCACCAGTGTAAACCAACCAGCTTTCCTCCAGCAGCAGCCTAAATTCCCTAAAGCACTGTTTCCAGATGGGGAAACTGTCTTCACAGACACCTGTTACATCTTATAATATCACATAGCACAACGTCTGTAATTCTACCTCAGACTCATCCTTCAACTTTGTGAGTCAAACTACATTTCACGTACCCAGTGAACTAAAGCAAGCAAACAGGAACTATTTGTATTCCTCTTATTTATGCTAGGGCTTATAATAAACCCCTTTGGAAACACTTCCGAACAGGTAGCAGCCGGCACACAAGTTTTGCCAAGGTTTTAAACTAGTCTTTGCCTGTTGCAGCTGTTGGGAAATTTCTAGCTGTTGCTAGAAGCATACTTGTACCTGCATGCTGGGATTGGGAGTGTGAGCAGGTGTTTGCAAACCACAGTTATATTGCTAACCATGCTTACTGCCTCAGACTCATTACAAATCATGCTAGCAATGTCTGCTACCTGCAGTATCTTGCTGCAAAGACTCCTATTCAATTTGTTTTACAACAGTGATCAGAACTGCTTTAAGCTATAAAAGCCTCTCCAGCTTATTTCTGTATGCAGTGTGATGCTCCTTCCCCTGGAGGCCCTTTAAGATTTGACCCCTTTCACTGTTTTCCCTGCTGTCAACCAGGACAGCAAAAGGAGAGGTGGTATGCGGGCTGAAAAGCCAAGCAGCCCTCAATCAGCCCTTTGTCTTTCATGACCAGCTTTTTATCCAGGGGCAACAGTCTTTTTCCATTACCAGTAAAAATGAACCCCCCAGTAGGGGTGATGAAGAAACAATAAAACTAATCATTAAGCAGGCCTGCTGAGAAGTGAATTCCAGTCCCAGGTCAGATCCAATGGCCTGGTCATTTATATTAGCAATGTCATGTTTCTTTTTATTTATTTGTCTCCATTCTGCTCTGTGTCCCCATAAAGAAAGAAATATAAACGCATGGATCGATGAAAAGCTGTATGTAGAGATCAAAATATACATACTGTGCTGTGGTGTACTGCAAGTTTTTAAAATACTCTATTCTTTGCCAAGATCAATTGTGGAAAAACTAAAAACAAATATAGCATTTTGGAAAATGATGAGCAACGGTAAAAGTGAGATTTAGTAAAAATTATGGTAGTGTTATGGCCTATTACCAAGGAAAACCATGTACACAGGGGAGGAAAGACAAACTTAATCATGCATATAAGCACACAATATATATATATGAGGACATGTGATTTTTGAAACTAAGAAGTTTTTAGATACCTAACTTTGAGTAATTACAACAGAAATACTCCTTTGAGTTCAAGTGAAGCTCATGAAGGCGCATGGCCTACACATACATCATGAACATATTCCTGAAAATATAACTATCTTTATGTCACTTTCCTCCCTAGCTACCTTCCTTTTACTGCTTTCACCATCAATGATGTTTTGCCCTGGTCTGCATCCTCAGCTTCCTCTCCCACCGTGTTTTGCCCTGACTCCCGGCCAGCCTCCCAGCCTGAAACTCTTCCTTCGAGAATCTAAACAAGATGCCTTTGCATCTGACTGAACACAATAGGACTCTCTTCAAAGCCAAGCAACATTTTTCCTATCATTGTTTGCAGGGGAAGAGTCACTCTGCATTCTGCTCAGATATTATGGTCGCACAAGCCTTAGTAGCTTACGGGTGGATTTGCTGCCATAAGAGGGTTCATACAACTAACAAGATTGCTTAATCCTTTCCTAGGTCCCTCAGCATTTGTAACAAGTTTTGTAATTGCTTTTTAAATAAAATGCTCTGACCTTGGAAAATCACTTGCAAGTCAGCTCAATCCTCTGGCTTTTTTCCCTTCATATAGCTTTTATGACCTCTCCTATCTTGATATCAAGCCCTTTCTCAGAATTATCTTAGTCCAATTCTCTTGATGCTATCCAGAGCTAAAAGCCCTCAGCATGTGCTTTGGATCCATTCCCTACCTGGCTGCTGTGCTCAGAGGGGCGTTGATCAAACCTGGTAACAACAAATCAGGGCCCAGAAAATGTATTTTTAGAACCTGGAGTTGTTCCATCTAATTGCAAGCAGGCTTTCACAACTCATTTACTGAAGAAAACTTACTTATCAGGTGAGGATATGACTAACTTCCACCCAGATTTCATGTTGTGGTTCTTATCAAAAACACTTGAAAAGATTTTTCCTTTATCCATGGAATATGCTTTCAAAACTTGCTTTATCGAAAGCCCCAGCATGGCAACAGTGACAGTTTTGCCTAGTATTTGCCATGCACTTCAGGTTCTAGGGTTAGCTGAGCTATGCCTGGTGGCACAGGAGCAAAGCAGGCTAGCAAAGGTATACCACAGTTAGCATAGGTATGCCACAGTTAGTTAGCTTTTTGTATTAAGCTCCATGCCACTATGAATACAGAGCTACCAGTATCCAAGGTGGCTAGTCTGACAACTCATTCATTCCCAATAATTTCCAGCCCTCTGAACGTTAATCCTTGTCAGGGCAGACACACATTGTCTGTTGCATTTGAGTGTCCACACTGGGTTTTTTTAGTTATCTTTGGTGAATGTCTCAAAAGTTACCCATGGCTGTCAGGTTGAAAACTTCTGTGATGCTGTAGCATGCTCCAGCCCTCTCTGTGCAGACAGGCCATCAGAGACTGGCAGTAACGCCTGGGTTCTGCTTCTGACACTGAAATGCTGGACAAATTTGAACAAATCACATAACTTGTGCCTACATCTGATCAGCCTTTCAACTAATGTATACAAGGGAGTTCTCTACTTCTCTAAGGTATTCTGTAAAACTTACAGGGTGGGCTCAATCATGTGTAACAAGGTGGAAAGGACTGGGGCTTTCATGAAGAACTATTAACCTACCGAGGATCTAAATCACATTAAAAGCTACAGGCATTTCATTCCCAAGAAGGCAAACATCTAAAACATACCCAAAACATTATAGACATGACTGAAATGTAATTAAATAGTAAATATTATTACAGTAATAACTTAGCACTTAGCTTTCCAAGACTGAAAAAACATTCTGGTAAACTCTAATTAAGACTCAACTCATGAAACACAACCTCTCTGCAGTGGATAGCAATATGTGTGTAATGGGGTGCAGCAACATGACCCAACAGATTAGAGCAGGAAAGCAAGGAGAATACCACATCCAACCTGCAAGTTCAGAGGGAATTAGGTAAACATAAGGATCCCAGGTGGAACTGGGATTAGGGCAACATGAAGCAAAGTAACTCTACTGCCAGAGAAATGATTACAGAACACTTAAGACCAGTAATTGTGAAGCAACTTTTTAATATCTTTTCTGAAAAATACTACCCGCATCAGCAGTGTTCCCTACGTCCTATTGAGACACGGGTACTGACTCAGGTGAGGACACGCCACCTACAAAGGAACTACTGCTGACTGCAGTGTTTGAGGGCTGCAAGAGCTACCCCAACCCCACTGATGATGATACTTCAGAATGGCGCTGGGCAGCGAAAGCCTCTTGCACAAGGTTCTTCATAGGATCCTCTCTTTTCTCAATATCAAGCTGCCCGGGACCTTTTACTCCCATAGTCCCACATACCTCAAAACATGAGCAGAGGAATATAACTGCAAACAGGCTCCCTTCCTCATATATCCATAACTATAAGCTACTAATATATTCTATACCTTGCAGAACTAAACTATAATTTTCAACAATTATTTTACCTTAAACTCTATGACTTTCCCTAATCTTGATAAAAATATTTGAAACTTTAAATCCATTTAACTTTCCAGTACTTGTCGTTAGTGCAAGGAGTTTACTGTTTTTCCTAAAACTGCAAACTATATCTTTAAGCTCCTTTTCCTTTATACTTTTTCCCTAAAATATAATTGCGCACTAGAAATTATTTGTTTTAGTACAAAACACACCTGTTAAAATCACTACATGTTATTTATCAGAAATAAATAAAAATTTGTCATTTGTTTTTATTATTTTTTTATTAATTTTATTAATTTCATTGTTTTTATTAATTACATAACACATCATACACACATATATATACATATATATATATGCAAATGAACCCTGGTACAAAAATTTCAAACACCCACAAACTCAAGACTACTTTGACACTTCAGACTAGGTCTGCCACATCTTGACTCAAAGCTCTTTGAACCCAGAGTCAATTCATTGACTTTTATTGCTTTTGTTCCACAACCTTAAAGGTAGCATTAGAATATTTAGAGATAGAGCTGAATTTTTAAACACAGGTAACCTCTCAAGTCTGTGGAAGCCTGAACTTGGGAATAACAAACCAAAAATTATCCACAGAAATGGTCCCACGTAGCCAGAAAAAGCTGACAATTCCTTATACTCTCTTTCTCCAGATAATCTTACCCCAAAGAAAAGACTATTGGGAAGAGATTCCATGTGTCATATAAAATCTGTTTCATTCTGGGGACATCTCACCAGCATCTCCTGTATAGACAGATGTATCTGTATCTATATTCATTTATTTTTATATATAGCATATTTTGTCAGTAGTTTTCAGGAGAAAAATTAATTTAGTAATCCCATTGAACAAATGACAAGTCTGACTGTCTCTGGGAGAGGAGTGAAGGAACAAAGAAAGCTTGTCACACCAGATTTTTAAGGTTGATGTTGTACAACCCCCACACTCTTGACAGCAATTCCTTGTGGCTTACACTCCTCTGAAAATGCTGTTATCAATCTTATATTGAGACAATGAAATTTGACTTATTTGGTGTCTGCTTCTGTTCAATTGGCCTTTCACAGAAACTAGAAAACAGTATCTAGATGCATTTATAGACACTGGAATGTAGTAAGAAGATTTGGGGAGAATTATTATGGATAAATATGATGAATAAACAGATGGCAAAACTTACTGAGGAACTGAGGTTTCTTCCAATTCTACCTCTTCTGAGGAAACAGAGAAAGAGCCTTTTCAGCCTCAGTCAGAGAAAACTCCAGTTTCAGTCTCAGTTACCTCTTAGGATCCACCAGCCCATGCTCACTAGAATACCAAACGCTCCATCCCCAGCACTTCACTGGGAATACAAACATGGAAAAGCCAAAGCCTCTTTTACTCTCCTTACAAAAGCTAGCTACTCCAGATGACTTGAAAATCAACTACTGCAGGTCTGCAGTAACACCAGAATGGGCAATTTTACAACATGATCTTGCTTGTACTGAAGGCAACAGTAACCTGATTTTGGAGTGAAGGCCGTTTGGGGGTCACCCTTGCTGAAAGAAAAGCCAGAGGGTAAATGTCACTAGAATCGTACTCCAAAACTGACTTTGACAGGGATGATAAATAATGAAAAAGTGAAGTCTTTAAGCCTAGGTGCTCTACCAAGATTTACCGGGAAGCAGGCAATCTGCTGAAGCATCCCTGTACTCCTCACCCAGCTCCAAGCTTTCAGCCCTGCTCTGAAAGAGCAAGGTTCCCTCAGGCACTTTCCACTGCCAGAGAGAGTTCCTGAAACCTCACTGGAGCTTGCTCCCTCTCCTGCAGCACCAGGTTATTAAAGGGCCTGTATTCCTCTGCTTGCCCTCACAAACATAGGTCCTCGTTTTACATTGCCTTTCCTTTAACAGTGAACATAAAAGAATGTACTTTTTATTGGAGTTTTATCTTTGCAGGGGCTTCTAACAAGCCATACCGAACACTCTGTTATTACGGCCCCTTCTGGATTTAGAGGCATATAAGCTGTTTGTGCTTGGCTGCATTCACTGGTATTTTTATGTTCTTACGTATCTTTATCTGTGCAGTATCTCTGAATACACTCTTAACTGTTTCAAAAAAACTAAGCCTTCATTCAAATAAAACTGCAGAAAAGCAATCTGCTACATGCGTATTTCCTCACCACTTGAACTTTCACGTTCAGCAAGGGCTGGAGTGTTTAATTTTGGCCATTTGTTTTAATTTGGCCATTACAGTTAAAAGGCCATGCCCTAGATTTGGCCCTGTGCAGAGGTAGTTTGCTCCAGTTTAAATGGGTATGAGGCATAGCAATTACACACCATAGAAATGCTTCTCTTTGGTCTTTTTTTTTTTTTTTCCTTTTACTAATGTAAATTTTGCAATACTAATTCCTTTCATAAGAGATGTATGGATAAGTGGTGGTTTACAGTTCGACCTTCCCCTGGTACCCATAAATATTTATTGTTTCTTGCCCTGTTTCAAGGCACAGATGAAATTCATCTTCCGGGGGGGGGAGAGGGAAGGGATGTGGAGGGGCGAACATCATCTTTAAAGTATAAATGTGAAGAAAACGAAACCAGATGCGTGGAGAGGAAAAGAGAAGCTGGTGGGAACACGGCAGGGCTGGAGCACATTTTCCCTGGGACACGGCCGCGCTCTGCGCTTCCCCGCGGCCGGATGGCTCCCCTGCGGACAGCTTCCCGGGAGGAGGGTGGG
>NW_009934905.1:0-5936 GCF_000696875.1 Nestor notabilis
TTAGATTAGATGGAAGGAAGAAGTTCTTTACAGTGGGGGTGCTGAGGCACTGCAATGAGTTGCTCAGAGAAGTGGTCCATCCCTGGCAGTGTTCAAGGCCAGGTTGGACAGAGCCTTGGGCGACACCGTTTAGTGTGACATGACCCTGTCCATGGCAGGGGGGTTGGAACTAGATGATCTTAAGGTCCTTTCCAACCCAAACCATTCTATGATTGTAACATGGCACACTCCTTCCCAAAGTGCCTATTTTCAGTATGCAGTAACTGTTACTCACTCCTTTAGCCTGAAGAAGACAGCAAATGGCTTCATTGTTGTTGCCCCACAGAACTGTTGTCTGGGGAGGAAAAAAACCCCAATCAACAAACAATAGTAGTTTTTATTTATTTTTGGACAGTGCCTCCAGGTGATGGAGGTCACGGGCTGCCAGCACCTTAGTGATGGAGAACTGCAGGTTCATGCATTGGAGCTTTGTTGCAGAAGAATAAAATAAAAAGCTGGTATAACTCAAGACTTAGTTTTACCACAAGGAGATTGTTCACATACTGCCAGTTCCCACGCTTCCCTCTCTCAGCTATGATAAATTAACTTTAGAGAAAAATGATAGGTGAAGTGCACACAAGAGTAACCTGCTGCCACTTGGTATCAGCAGGTGAGTTTGTGCTCACTGCAGAGGAGGAAATTGTAGGGTTTAGCTTGTTAAAAGGAGAAAAAAGCCAGCATCTGCCCCTCCAGCTGGAGGAGCCCAAGGTTAGAATTGTTGTGAGAAATGCAGGAGGATGAGGCGTGTGTTTGAGTGCAGCAGAACTCAATGGAAATCTGTATTCTGCTTCTACACAGAGCAGTAGACCTGGAAAATGTGCTATAGTCTTCTACTGACATTGTAAGCAGCCACACAGGTACTCACCCAACCAAGGTGGTGTACTCACATCTTTGTTGCGACCAGTCATCGTTAAAAGGTTGAATGTTGTGAAACTGAAATTACACGATTCCGAGTTCATTGCAAAGATCACTGCAAGGTAAGCACATACAGCTGTGTTATCCCTGTGTGCTCCCAGCATTCATGGTGTTATCATTTCAACATCGCTTACAGCAAAACTTACATTGTGAACTGTGAGGTACATCCCATAGACCAAGAACTAAATCCTTGAAGGATCCGATTCGCAGACTGTTCCTCACCCTGTACGATGGTGCTGCATTCACAGGATGGGTGAAAGAGAATTCCACATTTTCAGAACGCTCATGCTTCCCCCTAGGATTTCTGTAACCATGGTAACACAGAGAGAGAGCAGCCCTGATTTCAACCCGTGTTTTATTGTTCCAGCAGTAAAGAATTAGATTCTATAAATAACCACCCATCAGCATAGAATACTGGCCTTTTACTTCCCTATTAGTAAAAATAATGCAGGTTATATATTGCTACAGTTAAACATTCCGTATAAAGCGCCACGATCAACTCTGTAATAAAACTACGTGGGATGTCTTGTTTCATAAGCCACAGAGAAGAAGGGGAGAGAGTATTGTATTTTTAATAAATAAAGAATAAATACAACTGTGCTCAAGTGAACTTCAGCTTGAAATTAAAACAAAAAGGCACCCCCGTTAAATTTTCACGTGTTTTATTTAGGTGAACATACACATGGTCCACATATCAATGAAAATAGTCATAAAATAATTTAAGAACTTATGTGGAAAGGTATTAGCAGCACCATCAGTATTGGAATAGCAGAAAAATCAAGCCTCCGGAGGGCACACATTTATGCCTGGCTAAAAATGCCATCGTGTGTAACAGGGGACGGGAATGGCTTTATAGGACGCTCTTGGGAGTTGGAGTTTTAAAACACACACTTTTTTGTGCTAAATACTTTTGACGATTAATGTTACAAAAAATACAACTAAATAAGATACTGCATAGTATTTTAATTAACATAAAAGAACTGGACATTGAGCTGTGTAAAGCCAGGCTCAACGTCTCTGCTTCCACATACATTTCATTTCTGGAGTAGAGAAATCTAAAATTTAAAAACAAAATATAGACCTAGTGTATTCTCTAAAAGACACACTTTAGGTGGAACGTATAGTACTACGAAAATACATATCTTCCATTCTGTTTAATAATTTACTTTAGTTAAAAAGTTGTGAAATTCTCCTCACAAGAAGCGTATACAAATTCATGACTTTAGTAAATTAACAAAAAGGATTATTTTTTTTTTTAAAACAAGGTTTAACCCCGCTGTAACAATTATACAAGGAAGAAAACTGACTACATTTATATGAAGGAATACAAATTTACACACATTTTACAGCAACTTATACCCTACACATCTACAAAATTCACAGTTATAATACAAGCAAATACAAGGCTGGGATAAAGCTGTTGGATACCAAAAAATGTTTCTACTTTAAAAAACGATAAAACAGGAAGAGTTTCAAACTTCTGCACCGACTTTCCAATTCTACTCAGACCTGAACGCGCTTCCCGCAGAGCAGCCCCTCAGCACACACACACTGCTTTCCGGGGCGGGTGGAACAGCGAGGTGCTGAGCTTCTTCTGGCCGCGCAGGCTGCGGCGCATGGCCAGCCTGGAGTTTCGGCGCTGCGCCGTGGCGGACATGCCCTCCGGCGGGACGCTCATGCTCCGACTCAGGCCGCGTCTCGGCTTCTTCATCGCTGGGCCCGAGTTGGATTCTTCCAATGTCCTTTTAAAGTTTGCCGTGGGTGTCCGCTCGGCATCTTGGGCTTTTGTCTGGCCGTTAGGGGATACCTTGAAGCCTTTTTGGTCCGTGCCTGAATTTGCAGAGTTGGAAGGGGAGAGACTGACTGACAAACCGTTGCTGTAGGATTCATGTATCCTCAAAGCCAACGCTTTGCTGCACTTCTCCTCCTGCGGGCCCGAATCCTTCAGGGTTGCTCCTGATGGAGGTAAATTGCTTTTGGCAATCTCGTTTGGCAGCTCTAAACACTTTTCTGAAATCATGTTGCTATGCGTGAGGGGAGGGATGGGCTCAGAAGCGCTCAGCCGTGGCCATGGATCATCTTCTAAAAGCTGAGGGGAAAGAAAAAATATTTAGGCATAAATATAATTATTTCACCTGTGTTATCCTTTGAGAGCAGAGACAGTGTGTGACAGAACTTGTCTAAACCTCATCAGACACAGAAAATCCTACTCCAAAACAGAGTTAGTTATTCTCCACATTGAGAGGCAGAAACAAATTCAGAGCACGGATCTGAACTTGGTACTCTGTGCACAGCAGCTTCATAAAACCATTTATTTCAGCCCTCCAGCCTACAAGTGTCTTGCAACAGCAGATGTGTCACCTTTGCAGTCAGAGGGCTGTGCAGACTTACTCAGCCCGTGTACCTGCCTCTTCAGTGCTATAAAATGCTGAAGAGGCTGCACGCGTCTGATGTTGATTTAGGAAGCCATGTAGAAAGCAGTGCCTGTTATCTCTGACGATTTTCATCAGGAGCATTTTGCAACATGTAGACATAAGTTCCCTCCTTCAGACATCACGATACATGCACCTGTACTGTCCCTCTGAAGATGTTACATGCCATCAGATGGCGAAACACCGTGAGGTCAAACAAACAGCAGAAAGAGTCTTCTGACCTTTGTTACGTTCAGAATTCTTGGTTACTGCATAACCAGATTATGATGGAGACTGATGAACTCCTCATCAGACTGTCCTGACTGCACACAGAAAGGTGGAGCATCGGACAAAAGCTATTCTAAAAACAGTTCCTCCCTGCTGTGAAGTAACACATTTTATTGCCTGGTTTTATGCTCTACAACTTATAAAGAATGCAACTCCATTCCTCACAGCACATCTATCCACTCTCACAGTCATTCCGTCTGTTGAAGAGACGTGGTTAATATGATGTGCTGAGAACCAGGGACTTTCTAAACTCTAATCCTACCTTCAGCTACTAATCTCTTCTGCAGCCTTTGAGAAGCGTTTTTGCCTCGCTCTCAGTTCTACCAACAGGAAAATGGGGACAATACTTCCTTCCACTATCCACAGGGAGATTTTGAAAATTAGTACTTATGCAGTGCCCTGAAGAGATAAATTATGACCTTATTACAGATTTAATTGTGACAAAATCCCCAGGTACTCAGTGAGTCCTTCAAAAGTAAATTTCAAGGCTGCATTACGCTTCATACTCTTCATGTAAAGCAAGTGACAGTAACTATTGAAAGGAAACAGTGTGCTGGAAGCTCAGATGCACACACAGCTGGACCAGGGTCAGCCAGTGTGACATCTCAGACAAGTAAACAGACACTTTTCAGTCTAAACCCAGAACAACTTCAGTTCACCTTCAGGAAGAGATCTGCGACTGCTCAGCACTTTGGAAAAATCTAATACTGAGGTTTAATAAAACACGCTCCAAAAGAGAAAACAATCACAACTGTTTCTAGCATCTAGGTTTGGGTTTCCACTCCCCTCTACTCCCCTGGTGTAGATAAAACCATTTCAATAATATTCTTCTACTACATATAGCACCACGGGAGGGAAGCCCTTGATGGATGCTATGTTAGAGGTTATCCAACTCCGTTCTTGCAGAACTCATGAGATGACACACACACACACACAGCAGCCCTGGCAATGGCACTAAATCTGCTCAATTTCAGTTTTGAAACTGTGACTCCATGACTTAGGTTTAGTGGGTTTATTGTGCAAGATGCTTACTGGCAACATCATCTACTTGGAATGACTGGATATGGCTTTGGGAAGCCAAATGAAGGCAGCTAAAGCGTGATGTAACAGAACAAGGAAAATAAAATGCAAATCACCAATTTAGTTTCTCAAGGAGCTCATTAATCAAATTTTATCACAGGCCTCAGGAATACCTGAATTTGTTTGATATTAGGAATTGTTGCCACAAGGATAAGCAAACAAGAAATACTTCATTTAATTGAGAAACTTTGACTTGCTCTCCATCTATTTCCAAATCTCTTGTTTGGGAATGAAGCAGCTATTACATGGTGAGGCCATCCATGCCTCCTTCAGCTCTTCCAAGGGAACCTTCCATTGCCAGCTCTTGGTTTTGCTGACCTGTCCCCTCCGGGCTATGATCCTACCACAGTCTTCAGGAGCTGAGGCTGATCTGGGGAACCACCTCTCATGTACTTACAGAAACTACCATGATCCCTGCTCAGTAAAAGTCAATGGTAATTTTTTAAGAAGATGAATTAATTACAGACCTAAATTAGATCATGTATTTACCTGCAGCTTTATATATCAAGGGATTTACATATTGTTTTGCAAGTGGATATTGTCATCTATTGCCATACTTTTGTGTAATCAACCAAATGGGGCTCTTCCCTCCTGCAAGCCTGACACTATCACTAGGATCAAACAGGATCATGAAACAAGGGCATTTCCTGAATCCCTGAAGTTATCACCATCAGAAAAGAGTTCCAAAATTCATATTCTGAAAGAGCTGTGTGGCTTTACTCTGTAAGGAAACTGGCACCTTGCAAGAAGGCTACTGGTTTATGTCTGAAGCAAGGCATAAGAAACCACATACTCAACCATTTCAGGGGAGGGTCCCAAATGCTTCAAATCATGTGTCATGCCAATGTTAATTTTAAACAGAACACTGAGCCAACAGCACTCCTGCACCACTGACTATCACCAGAAGGCTCCCACGAAGTCCAGCTGCTGTGTAAAGGAAAAGCCTACAGCCCAGCCAGCTTCCTTCTCACACTTCCTCTGGCAGTCACAGGTACTCTGTGAGGACAGCTGGATGCCTGCTGTTAAAGCAGAAACCTTTATGACATTAGTACTTGTAATAAAAAAGTAATGAGAAAATGGGATCTATGTTTTTAAATTGGTGACACCAGTTCTATTTTAATCCAAGAGGAGAAAAACTTTTGCATGAAAAAAGAACTAATTTATATATACATATATATGTATAAAATATATACACATATATGT
>NW_009934906.1:0-13671 GCF_000696875.1 Nestor notabilis
AGGTCCTTTCCAATCCTAACTATTCTATGAATAACAGGAAAGCAAATCTGAATATAGAGGAGAGCTCACCTCACACTAGTCGTCCCATCTGAAGCTGGCTGACATATCTGATGACTTGAGTGCTCAAATAACAAAACAGTTAAAAGTAAGTTTTAAATGAGAACTCTTTTCTAGTCTTTATTTGCCCTAGCTCAAGAAGGAATTCCCCCCAGCTTTTCAACAAATTTTCACATCCATCTCTAGCAATTATGGGGTGCTTTGCTTGAGTGCGCAATAAGCCTGAAACAGCAGCTCTCAGAGCTGAAGGTATTGGTATATCTGAGAAGCTTTAGTTCAGTTCTTGGACCCTGCTGACAACACCCCAGGGGCATAAAAGGCTGAATCTCCTGTAAAAAAAAACATATCCCTGCTTGGGCAAGATAAATGTTGTCTCTTCTGTCACTGACCTCTAATTGGGGATGGAGATGTGGCATGTCAAGGGTCCCCGCTGTGCAGGGGTGTGTGTTGGTGTGCACCTGCCATGGGTATGCTGGGCTTAGCGATCCTTCACTGGCTGCCATTTAACCTCCAAGATGGAAGAGCTAGATTCCAAGTGGGGGTAGGACAGCCAGCACAGGAACCTTCAACAATTTTGGCTGGGAGGGATCCCAGAGGTCCCTGGTCCAACTTCTTCCTCAAAGCAGCGTGAGCTTCAGAGTTAGGTCAGGGTGTGCCAGAGTTTGGCTTTCGCATGGTGCATATTTATAGAGACGAAGGATTTATGGCTTGTCCAGGACTGTAATCCCACAGGTCAGAAGGATCTTCTGATCTCAGCCTCTAGACATTTGCAGAGCAATAATCATTACTTTTGTATACATATATGTACCACTGAATACATACTTCTATTCATATCCTAGATAAAGAAAATTTAAAATTAAAAATAGAATGCTATAAATATTTTCAATTAAATTTTACATTTAGAATTTATCACATTAGTTTGGGAAACCCCGTATTTCAGGTAATGGGAACATCCTGGCTTGGGTCTATTTTGGTTTATGGGATTCCTTCTAAAAACATCTTTCCATTCAAAGGCATTGTTGCACTAGAACCAAGAAAATATTTTGTAGTGTTATATTTATTTGGAACATTTCTGACAGTTTTATAAGTATTGAATCAATGCATGATGGAAAGAGATGAACATTCCTGTGCTTTGGTTGTACTTTCCCATAGAACCCAAATACCAAAGCATTGGGACCTATCTTGAACGCTTGTAACCAACAGCTATATTGGGGAAGAATATGCTTATAATGTGATTTTATTTTTGTTTTTCTCTTTTGCAGATTACCTTTAATAGAAAAGCAAGCAAGACACCTGAATGAATTTTATTTGTTCCCTGAATTGCTCAAGCCTTGGAAATAATTCAGCTTGAAGTTTTAGTCAATATGAATGGAGACATTTTAAAAAATCTGTGTGCTCTTCTATCAATAGAAGATGGCAAAAGGTTAAAGACATGAAAATAGACAGGTTAGTCAGAGATATAACCAGTACTGAGCAATCTCCACAGGGAACAAGTCATTAGTAACTGTAATCGACGTATTTGATGTGAATTTATAGCAGTGTTGGTAACTGAACAATTTTCATGCATTCCTTTGAAAAAAAATCAGTGGCTTCACCTCTCCAAAACCTAGCTTAATTTGGTTTTTGAAATAGGCATATGTAAAAGTTACGTAATTTCAGCATTTTACAAGTATCATTTGTAGGAGTGACCTCTGTTGGCAAGTGACTTCACTCCCTTATATGATAAATGTATGCATGTGTCAACATGGAATTAAAATATTTATTTTAATTTAAAATTTAGGTAAAATTTTACTTAAATCAAGTAGCCTTCCATACATCAGAAAAGCCTGGACCTGGAGATTATGTTGTTGTAGGACACAAGACTGCAGGCAACCCTGGTCCACATGGCAGTAAGCAGGGTCAGTGTTGTATGGGGTTGTTGGCTTGGACACTTGTGCAGTGCCTTCACAGCACTGGGCCACTGACCTTTCCACATCCAGCTCAGGTGTCAGTTCATCACAGTCCACTGCCTTGTGTGGAAATGGCCTATGCCTAATACCAGTAGTAAAAATCACTAATAAACCAGACCATTAACACATTATTCAGTGCCTGACAAATCTTAAATTCCCTCCTTTCCCAACTCGCTTTGCAAATCCTGGGTTCTCTGGACAGCACAGCAAGGGACAGAATCGGGGTCTGTTGGTAAATGGCAATGAGCAGTCAGGCTGATGTGAATCACAAGGAGGCACACACAGTCTTTGTGACTGGGAGAATGGAGAAATACCATCATGGGCAGGAATATTAGGACAACTCAGAAAGCTCCAAATCTGGGAGGGGTTTCAGGTGTGTTCACCAACTTTTTCTGCTGTGGGGTTGCAGTGCTTTCTAAATATCTGCTGTGGGGTTGCAGTGCTTTCTAAATATCAGCTGTGCAGCATGGCATTCTTGGTGCCAAGTGTTGAATAAGATGGCTTTTGAGAACAAAGTCAGATCAGATGATCGGAGGATCTGTAACAAATCCTGCTTAGTCAGAAAAACCTAAGTCATTTCAATGGTATATTGGCCAGAAAGTAATTTCTCACAATTCATTTTTTGGTGAATGAATGAAACAACAATCAAGTACAGGCTTCCTATTACCTATTCGACACTAGTCAAGCTGTTGCTTACTACTTGCTAATAAAGTCTTACTTATGGTAGAGAACCTAATCTCATATGATTTTGGTGATCAGAAACAGAAAAACATCAATGCTGATGGGAGCAAGTGAGAAGGAAAGTTAAACCCTTAAGTACCTTGCAGTGCCTAGGCCCAGATGACTTCAGTTTCCTCTGACTTTGATATGAATTAAACCTTCACAGTCCCTCACAGAATATTTAGCACTTGAATTATTATACTACCTCAGAAATTGTAGTCATTATTTTCATCTTTTTTGGTCAGAGAGGTTATATTTTGTCATAAATCCCACTGATTATGGTATCTAGAGGATACTCCAGAGTCTAGCACAATTACTTGTGTCAGTATATGCCTCTTGACCTGAGTGGATTTATCATTCCAAGTTGTCTGAGACAGGAATACTGGAGGGCTTTGTATACAGGAGTAATAGAGAATTTCTGATGAGCAGCTTCTGAGCAACTTGTGAGTATAGTCCCAAGCCTTTTCATTGTAAGTGATACTACTGCTTATATACTCTGCACCAGCATAGCAAAAAATTGGTTTAGCTTTTGAAAATATGCTATTTAACAATTGGAGGAGTAGAGAGATACTAATAACACATCAGAAGCACGGAACTGTGAGCTATGCAAGACAAGAAGCAAAAAAAGATAGTGTTCATAGTAGGGAATGTCTCACATGAATAACCCTGTATCAAAGTTTAACTTATGAAAGTGGATAACAAAAAAAGTTTTACTATGTACCATTTTTCCTGGTCTTGGAAAGGACTTTTAAGCCATGAGTCAGATTCATGCCAGCTAACTTACAATCATCTAGTCTAAACTGTTTGCCAAGTACTACACTGTAGCCCTACTACTCGATGTATCTTCTATGCATGTTGAAATTTGCAAGTGCCATGTATCTGGCTATGTGGGGAGTCTGCATCCCTGAATGGCTTTGAACTACTCTGTGTTAGAAGAGAGAAATTCCCTCGTTAGGTTATATCGTGTGTGATACAATAAATTGGTCAGTGTCTGAGCAAAATATAACAGACACAGTAGCCTGGGAATGTTCTCCTTTACCAGCACCCCTGACCCACCTGGTAGGACAGATACAAAAGTTCTGAGGCTGATAGCAGCTATCCGACTGCTGTGAAGTTATATGGGTCTCTCGAGCAGCGTGGACTTAGGTTTGTAAGTCAAAATCAAGAACCTTAATTGGACCAATAAACTGCAAATACTGCTTTCAATGATTTGTTTCAAATTTTCAGCAGATTCTTCAGGCTTGTAAGGAAAATGTAGCTTTTTCCCCCCCATCTTTTCTCATATCAAAACCACTTACCAGGTAAGGACCTGGACTGGGGAAGGCTGGAACCTTAAATATCCCTGACTTCAGACAATGTGGTATGTGGACATGCATGTCATCTAGCTCACTCACACTCTTCCTGCTGTCAGCTGGGCTTCACTGCATGAAGAACAAGTTTGGGTTAAAATAAATTGGAAGAAACCAACTGTTCATGATATAGAGGTGATTATGCAATGACCAGTAGCCATTCATCAGAGTATTTAGTCTTTTATATCTCAGCAAGTTTACCTCACTGCAATACTTCCATTTTTTGTGTTCTCCTTTGTCCCACAGGAGCCCATTCCCATAGAAACTTAATCATTGATGCATCTCATCTTAAATAAAATTTAGGCATAAGAAACATCTATAGAAAATATATTACTTTGTAGTTATGATAAAAGTACCCGTGTTTCCTTTAGTGGGCACTAGGCAGTGGATCACTCTAATAGTGCTGTTTGCAAATATCAAATAATAATGGAAAGTATGACAATAATGAAGTAAGTAATCAGATGAACTGTTGAGTACAGGTGCCTACATTTACAACTCTTTCATCAAAGAGAAAATTAAGCACTCTCAGAATATTATGGTAAATTGCTTGCTGTTATATGACTTCTAATCAGGCGGAGTACATAAATGCATCAGGAAAAATCTTCTTCAGCAATTATGCCAGTAGATGATTAAGGCATAGAGCACATCATGGGACAGCGAATGGGCTTCTTTTCTCTGCCTATAGATGTAAATGCTTGTTGCAAAAACAAGCAACAAAAGACTGGAGCCATAAGCACCTCTGCTGAAGTTTGGCTGATGTTTACAGACTATGGGAGAACGTGACACCTGGGTCCAGGTAGTAAACAGCCTGCTCAGTGCCTCAAGGGCAACTGCCCTCTTCAGGGGCTGGAGCCGATGCAGAGGCTTTAGGTAAATGGTCTGTTGGCAGGTAGGATGTGGGATAGACACAGCATGACCTTACATTACTGCCACCCTTCAATGCACTCGGATGCAGCCTGAAGAGTTTGTGCTGGTATAAGGTTTCTGGAAAGGTGCTTCCAGTGCTGCAGGTTGCTTTGTAGAGTTTGTGGTTATGTTTCTCAAACACTGACTATTATTTTATAATTATTCATAATTGTAAGGACGAGAACTAGGAAATAACTAACTGCTCTGTCAATGCACTGTGCCCCGTTTGAATCCCTGATCAACGACCAAAGTGTGTTTGCATATTCTTCTAATGGCACAAAAAGTATCTTTTCATTTAGAGGCACGTGTGTACCCTTTCAGTTTATTGTGGCACCAGAGTTACCAAGTAAGCATCCTTCCATGTTCTGCCTCAAAGATTGAGTTTCTGTTGCCCAAGCTCTTTCCTTATGTTGTGCCTTAGCAAAGATCCTTGTATTGTGGAAGTTTTCTGTCAGCCTCACTGACTCACGATTAGTATGGCAAGCCCTACAAAAAATAAAAAAGAATTGGGTTTTGGATATCACAGGATAGAAGATAATATAATCCTATTATAAAAGAATAGTATCTTTATCTGTTCTTCTCTGCTAGTTTCCAACTCTCTGTTATTGGGCTTTACAAATCCTTCATATTTCCTTTCATTTCATTTCTGGCGACTTTGGGATTGTGAAGCTATTCCCATGCTGACACTTGAACAGCAGATGTGCTAATATTGGCATCTATCCACTTAATCCATGCATAAAAAAACCCCCAGACTGCTGCCTTTTTTTTTAATTGTGTGCTAGTCCACAGTGATATGCATCATCTTAACCACAGTTTCACATGCAGAGCTCATGGTGGAAAAGAGCTGGTACCCAGACGGAGCTGCTGAGGTGGCCAATGGCTTTTTGTTTGTGTCTTACAGGGGATGGAGGGAAGCATCTGTCTAGTTCCCTGGAAAAGGGACAATGAGAGTCTGGAAAGGTGATTAAGTATTTCCTGGATGTGTGGATGGGACAGCCAGCTGTGCAGGTTATCCTTCCCAAAGCTCAAAGCCCTGCCTTGAGCTTTGCTTTCCAAAGGGTCTGGGAAACATCTCACTCTGCAGTGATGATGCAGGCTGCTCAGCCACCCACCCACTGCAGAGCAAGTCTACTAACACTGCCTTGAATGAGTCTTGCGCACTGTGTGGAAGACTCACTGGCGTGGAGATACACTAGTTGTAAGGACTAGCCTACCTCTGAGTCTACTAGTATGTGTCCTTCACCATCCCTTCACCTTCTGCCACCACTGCCCTGAGCAGCATCACGTGCTCACTGCTTCATTCCCAGCTGTGCAAAGGAGCTTGGGAGGAGAAGGCTCAAACACAGAACATGCCATGTCCTCCCTTGCACAGCCTGTGCTCTCTGAGTTTAGATCCTTAGCACAAAACTTTCCACAACCTTGGAAAGCAACCCCTTCCTTCCCCACCACCTCTGTCCAGAACAAGGATCTTGCTGATGGTGTTCTTCGGGAATCAGCCTCACCCCCGACCAGGGTGAATTTCTGTAGAAAGAGGCACAGATCTCTGAAGCTGCTTCCTCCAGTGCACCCAGTAAGCACATACAGAGTGTCAGCTCTGCTGAAACACCAGCTGCTAAAGGTGCACGTGAGCTCTGAAACAGGGATGCGGGAGACTTGGCCAGCTTGGCACCGCAATGTGCACCTGGTTGTGGGGCTACTGCAAGTGCTGTGGGGCTGTGAAAATGAAAGCTTCAGAAATAAACCTCCAAGCCTCTAAATGGATCTGGTAGGCAGTACTTTACCACACTGCTTCTCTAATTTTTAGGTATAAACCAACATCTGCAGCACTCTGACTGTGCTGCCAAATGCTTACATTAGGGATACACGTATCAGTTCAACATATTTTAAGGCTGAGTACAGCAACCTGCTGAGAGCCCGGCGCACCCCTGCAATTGATGAGAGCACTTTCCCTCTGCACATTATCTCACACAATCCTGCCGCTGGCTCCCCCCATGGGACCACTTGTGTGCTGGAAGGTTTGCAAATCTATATCTTAATTTGATACCAGCTGCTAGCAATAGAGCTTTGACACCCCTATATCATTCCTGTTCTCAGGCTACAAGCTGCATCTCATAGGCACTTAAAAATTTTTCTAAATATAATTTAGTAAAGAAAAAAATCTTATTATATAATGTTAGACCATGAGGGGGTTTTATGCTCTTCAGGGGTTTGAGCCTCGCCAGGAAGGTAGTTACTGCTGTAATTTCTACAGCTTATATTTTTACAAATGGGAAACTAAGAACCCATATGGCTGCACTTGCAGAATTGTGAGTGATTCCCAGAGGGCTGCAAGAGCACCCTGCTCACCTGGGAGGGCATGGATGAGACATCTGATGCAGGTGCATGAGGCCATGCACCCAGTTGCTTCTCCCACAGGGGTTTCTCGTGCCAGCTTTGTTCCATGTGCGCGCACCTGCAGAAGCCCAGGAACAGAAATAGAAAACTCATCCTCAGATGAGAAATCTGTAATCTGCTCACATCCTTGCAAAATTATAACCCACAAATACTAGTGAATACTGGCTCCACGGATTAGTCAGTTTGCTTCTTGCACTAAAGCTACTAAATCAAAAGAGACAGCTAGGAAGATGTGTCTGTAATTATTCAAAAGCATTACACATGTAAATCTCAATGATTTTCATCACTAATATTTATACTGTGACTTTTTCTATTGTTAACACTGTGCCTGTATCTGCACTGGTCTGCAACTGGAATGGTCTCTGTGCATGCTAAGGAAAGGCTTACCAGAGCTGTATGAGTACCTTTGCATGATGAAACCTTAAAAACGTGTTTTTGTAACCAGGTGAATATTCATGCTTCTGAATGATTTGTGAACTGCACTTTCCCCACTGAAAAAGTACTCCAGTGTTGCACAGCAGATACATTCTGTCTGGTGTTTGAGGGATGTATTGAGCATACTGACATTATTGTCATTATTAAATAAGCATACTATTGTATCCAGCACATAACCAAAGAATCCCTGTGTACTCCAGTATGGTGATATGATGCAAAAATGGTTCATAAAGCCAAACATGGGCTTGGAGGCAGTTTTATGTACAGCTGTTGCAGTGACAGTTCTCATGCATACTTTAGAAAAGTGCATGTCCTTTCTGGGCCAACACTGACAAACAAGAAAAGTTTCAGGGTAACTGTGACAAGAATGATTTGATGTCCATAAAATCTGTGGATTTAGTGGAAGACTAAACAAGATCAATCTGTTCAGTTTACCCAATGAAAAAAACTTGTTTCATCACTACCTAAGTACTTGCAGGGAAAAAGATTTCTGATAGCAAAGGTCTCTAATTTATCAAGCAAAGGTACCGTGAGGTCCAGTGCCCCAGAACAGCAGCCAAACCAGTTTGCAATAGAAAGAAAACTTTTTTGACATTGAGCAAATTGAATCATCATATCATTATAAGCAAGGTGATGTGGATTTTCTGTCATTTGAAATCTACTCAAAGGCAGGACACATTTCTCCATCAGTCTGCAGCAGTGGGAAGTTCCAGCCTGCTGACAGACCTGGCATCTATCTCCGACTGTCTGTGAGAGAAGAAAAACGTTTATTTTATTAAGGTAAAGAACGTGGTAAATAAGAATATGGAGCATATTGTCAGCTAGAAAAAGGTTTTGGGGGTAGCAGGTACAAAAAAGATGAAGGCACTGATTTAGCTATAATTGAAGTTACAGAATTTATGCATACATTATAAGGTGGATGTGTGTACATCACTGTGTTGTTGGAAGACTTTGTTGTCTTTCCTTCAAATCCATATAGGAATGCGTAGGTATGCCTACTGAACTGACTCAATAAACTACCAAACAGCCTGTTGATGTAGGTCAGGAGAGTCATATAGTAAAAACATGGTTAGGTCAGTTTAAGACATGGGTTTTGATAGCAGAATCAGCACTGTCTGGAAAGCTGATGTATCCATTAGAGGTAGTTGATCCATCAAGGTATTTACTGCATTAGTGCATTATTAATGTGTAACATTTTCCAACAAGCCCTCCAACAGGTGTATGTGTGGGTATATATATAGATGCAGCATAAGATCTTCATGTGCATAATGTGAAATTGTTGGAGCGAGTCCAGGGAAGGCCATGAAGATGCTCAGAAGGCTGGAGCACCTCTGCTATGGAGACAGGCTGAGAGAGCTGGGCTTGTTCAGCCTGGAGAAGAGAAGGCTCCAGGGAGACATTAGAGCAGCTTTCTGGTACCTAAAAGGGCCAACAAGAAATCTGGAGAGGGGCTCTTGACCAGGGCAAGTAGGGATAGAACAAGGGGGAATGGCTTTAAAGTGATATAGGAGAGATTTAGACTACATATTAGGAAGAACTTCTTCCCTATGAGGGTGGTGAGACACTGGCACAGGTTGCCCAGGGAAGCTGTGGCTGCCCCATCCCTGGCAGTGTTCAAGGCCAGGCTGGATGGGGCTTGGAGCAACCTGGTCTAGTGGAATATGTTTCTGCCTATGGCAGGGGGCTTGCAACTAGGTAATCCATAGAACCCAAGCCATTCTATGATTCTGTAATGACAAAAACATACATGGAGTTCTCTCCTAAAAGCTGAGCTATCCACATTAAAGTATCTTGCTTTGAACCTCCTCAGGGTCAGCTGAGGGTGGCCCAGGGCAATGCTTCCCAAATAGATGGAGAGATGCTCAGGGTACACTGTGCTCCCAGCCCCACAGCATGGCTGGAGCACTGGGCCTCAGCACCCTCATTCAAAAAATATGTATTTAAAAATATGTTCTTTAATGGAACTGTTTGTGTGTAACAACACTTCAAATATCCTTTTGTTTTTGCTCTTGGTAAAATCTGAGTGCAAAACCTTAATCATCTTGTGTTTATTTATTTGTTTACTTGTTTATTTATTTACTCAGTTTCCTTGCTTCCCTCCAGCTCTTTGGGTTTCTGTGGAAAAACAGAGATAAGTTAATCTGAACAAAACACAGTAATACTTGAAAAAGTCCTTCCCATCAAATTACAGGGAACAACGTTTACTTTTCATCTGTGTTCCATATTTTTGTGTCGGCTTTAATCATACTCTACGTCAGACAGCATATGCCATGAAGGATTTGTTGTCCTAAATCACTTGGCTGCATTTCCCCCCAGAGATGACCAAATAGCAGAACCTGACAGGCTGTTAGACTTGGGGAACTGAGACTGATCAAAGGCACAATATGCAATTCATGTGGAAAAAATCAGTGGGAGGGGCTTTTCTCCCCCAAGGGTCTATATAACTATAAAAATCTTGTTGGAATATTTATACCTGGTTTTATTTTCAAAGATTTTTTTTCCCCTTTGTTTAAAACTGTTAATGACATGTTTCATGAGAACAGTGCATTATTTTTTAAAGACAACATGCATTTTCATTCACCATCTTTTAGAAATACCCCGATTTATTTATTAATTTCTAAAAAGCCCTATGGTAGTGTTCATCTGCCTCCTGTCGCATCCTCCAGCGCCTGTTTTTGCCACCCGGATGAGGAGGGCAGGGCTCCTCCGGCAGCATCTGCAGGAACCGCAGAGGAGGGGGCTGGTTGTGGTGGTGGTGGTGGTGGCCGTCATGGAGGTGGCAGTGACGGTGGCGGCAGTGGTGGCAGTGGAGATGCATGCTCCCTCTTCTACACCAGAGGGCAATAAAGTGAAGGTAAAATTTGTTCTCTTAAATAAGAGTAGTTCGTAGAACAAAAGTAACTTACGTTATTATTTATGACTTGATAATTGAATATATTATTTACCTGCCAAATATGTTTGAGAAGCAGAACTCTTTGTACATTGTTAATACATTGAACCAAGATCTTTTTTCCACACCACTGTATTTTACAAAGCTACAGTTTTACAGACCTTAAGCTTTTACCTTGACATAGACATACATTTCTATTTTTATTTTTGAACAATAGATAACTTTATAATATTATCTGTCATGTGCTCAAATATTTATAACCACCCATGGAAAGAAATAAAGTGATTATTTCTCTCAGGAAATTAGGATGCCAGCTGCAAACCTGAAATGCTTTGGATTTTGCAGATAAATAAAGCACTCTCTTCCGTTGCATGGGCTGCTTCTGGAAATGCGGTGTAGCAGCTGGGTATTATTTGTAAACTGAAAGCACTTGACTTCCCAGACCTTTAGAGCAGGTAGGAGAGAAAAAGGAAATATATTAAACATTCTGCTGCAGACTTTACAGAAAGAGTGCCAACACCCATTAGCAGAGATGGAGAGAGAAACAGAATATTAAGGAAGGAGTGTTTGGGGGCTCATGAAAAGGGTAGACTAAAAATAATTGCAAGAAAAAGGAGATTCCAGGATTTGACATGTATGACAGTGATTGTGGTGCTTCCTTGTCACTCTGTGAAAGCAAAAGGCACAAACAGTCTCGGGTGTCTTCAGCAGCGCTGGGCTCTGCCTTGATGGAGAAATGCAGCTTCTTTTAGGGATGAAGTTAATGAGGTCTGTGCTAAATATGGCTGGGAAGCAAGACTTGAATCATTGGAGAATACACAGATGGTTTCTAAAATGCTGATGATCAAAATATCAGGCAATGAATTTCTGGTCATCTGAACCTGATCAGAACCAATAGCCCTGAACAGACGTGCTGGTTCATCGGCATGCCCGGCACATGCTCCGGGGCTGCAGCTGCTGACTGGGATGATCCCACATCTGGGGTGCGCCTGCTGTCAGCCCGTGCCTCATATCTGTGTCCCTGCCGCTCGCTGAGCTGTGCTGCTCGCAGGAGCAGGACAAGCCAGTAATGAAGGGCTGGGGACTGCAGACCAGCAGTGTGGAGGCGTTTTGCTTCTGACACAGGCCTTCAATTATGTGTAATGGCACTGAGGTCAGGTCAGGAGCTAAATGGAATGTGCTCCGTTGTAGGATGGGTCTGGAGTGCTTGTTCTGCCTCTTTGGTGTTCACAGACCACCCCAAGTGCTGGCTCATCAGGACCCATGAACCCTTCAGGCTCATCTTTGCTTCTGTAAACACTTCTCAGAGCCAATCCTTAGACCTGAGTTGTGTTTCTGATATGGATTTGCCCCAAACTCGCAAAACAGGGCTCTGTTTTCTGCCTGGTGTTTAAGGATGATCATCAGTAGTAGTGCTCTGATCCCAGAACAGTGTTTTAAAGTGAAAATGCCAGAGCTGGTGTGAACTACTGAAGCTTTGACTGGGGGGCATCTGGCAAAGGTCATTCTTAAATTGAAGCACATCCCTGCTTGATTTGAGCTGGAGCAGTGGTTTTTCATGCTGCAGGAGATGCTCCTCAGGTGGATCTTTCTGCAGCCCAGACTCATGTCCTTGCTGCCCATAACTGTCAGACTGTCTTGTTCTCTTGCATGAAAATGCCAAAGCCAATATAGAGCAGCAGCATACTGGAGGCACAATAACATAAACTGAGGCTGATCTTTGTGACAAAAAAGTACTCTGGTCCTCTGTTGTTGCTGCCTTATCCTGACACACAGCATGACTCAGGTCTGCCTATAGCTGCTGTAACCTTAGGACTCTGTCCAGGTCATTTTTTCTGCTCCTGCTTGTATTTGCTTGTACAAAGTTAGAGCACTGGAGAACTTGGGCTGCTGGCTGTGCTTCCTGGGACTCACCTCTACCTTTTCATCCCCGCTGGTGAAGTTTTGCCAGGCTTGAACAAAGACATCAGATTATTCTTTGAGTCTAAACAACACCTTTGAATCTTTCATGCCTTAAAATCATGAAGATTTACAACCTTTGTCTTGTTCAGCCCCCCTTTCTCCTGGAACCTAATGACCTTAGTCCAGGGGTTAAACTTTCTAGCCAAAATGAGTGCTGAACACAGGCAGTTCCTGCTAGAAAAGGGTCCCTGAGTGGAGCTGCCATTCACAGCTTCTTCTCTGTGGAAGGATTCCCCTGCCAACCATCCCATCAGGGTGGAGGTTGCCCCATGAGTGGGGAAGGGGGAGGCTGGGCAGACCTGGCAAATACCTGGCAACCTGCTACCCTGACTTGTTAGTCCCCACGCATGATTCTCAAGTGTCTCTGGAGCAGCTTTGGCTGGTGCTTTTGGATGGAAAGAAAATCACGGGAACAAGAGTCAGAGAGCCAATGAGCCCTGCATGCAATGCTTCTCTGGCAAATCCTAGCTTCTAGTCCCCTCTTCAGAACAAGTAGTAGGTGTCTGCTCCACCTGAGTTAAACCCAGACTTAACCAGTTGGCTCCTGGTGCTGCCCAGAACTAGGTTCACTCAGTAAGACTCTTAGTGTCTGCAGGAGATTCCCATGCACTGCACAATACCAGCCTCTTCAAAATAAACAAATTCTAAGTGGTGAGAACAACCAAAGTCAATGATAACCTCTGCCTGTGGATTCTTAGGTTATGTTTTCTATTCATCAGTATTTTCTATCTCAAAAGAAATTATAAGAAGTGTAGCTGGAGGGACAGGAGACCTCCATGGATGGATAAGGAGCTGCTGAGGAAACTTAGAGGGAAAAAAGAAGCTTACAGAAGGTGGAAGTAAGGACAGGTAACCTGGGAAGATTACAGGAACGTTGTCCGGGAAGCCAGGGACCAGGTCAGGAAAGCTAAGGCCCAGTTAGAATTAAATCTGGCAAGACATCAAAAATAACAGGAAATGCTTCTACAGGTATGTAGCAATAAAAGACAGACTGGGGACAATGTGGGCC
>NW_009934907.1:0-214 GCF_000696875.1 Nestor notabilis
CTGGCGCAGGTGGGTGCCTTGGAGTTTACCTCACGTTCTTACTGCTAGAGCTGCTGCAATAAAAACGTGAAGTAGCCGTCAGCAGAGTCTGAACGCCTGCTTTCTCTCAAAAGTGAGAAGGGTTGAAGTCACTGAAGAGGTTCGTGTGCTGCAGCTGCAGAGCAAAACGAGCCTGTGCTGTGTGTGGCGGGGGGGGTGTCCCCCTTGTGGTGTT
>NW_009934907.1:245-8669 GCF_000696875.1 Nestor notabilis
TTCTCCCGTTTGTGCTGTTTGTTATGTATATGTAACGTGTATATACACACATATGAGACCACTGGTGTGGTGCTTCGCAGGTGCCAGAGCTTAATCTGGTTTGGAATCAGCTGGATCTTTATTACTCGCCTGTGTAAGGGTCAGGCTGGTCCATCCAGGTGTGGTCGTGGATGGGGTTCATCAGTGACCATGGTTCAGAGTGTTGCTGCAGAAGAACCATAATGTGATCCTTCTATTGCAGTGTGTTTGGGGTGGGATTTTATTCGTTGGTTTGGTTGTTATTTTAATGCTTGTTCATTTTTCCTTTTATTTTGACTGCAAATGTGAATGTCAGATTGCACTCTTGCATAATAGGGTCTCTTATTCCTCAGGATTAGTGACTTCAGTGACTTCAGAGTTGTGTCCTGCTGGGCTTTAAAGCTTTTTGAGGGGACATTAAAGAGTGGAGGTTTTTTGTTAAGTAAATTGCAGTGAAGTCACAATTTTGTTAAGTCACAATTGCAGAGTGAAGGCAAGAAGATGCTTATTCAGAACAAAATATAAAATTCTAATTCTGTATTTATATATATAAAATACGTGTAAATTCATACAGATATATATTGTTATATATTTTTATATAGCTTTAATTTATATATAGATTGTATTCTAAAAGGTCTTTTCCAATCTACTTGATTCTGTGATTCTATAGATTTGGTTATGTATATATGTATGTATAATATGCAGGTGTATATATGCTTATTTATCTGTATATAATATAGATTTCTATAAAATATATTTTACATAAATACATGTATATTTTTATATTCTGTATTTTGAGTAGTATGACTGTTAGTGTAAATACTTCTCATGTCGTATCTTGGTTGTGGTTATGTTGTTAGAAGGTCTTCACAGATGGCACCTTGTCCTTCACAGTGGTTTTTAATGCCTGTGCAGTATCAGATGGGGAGAGGAACTGGTTGTTATGTGTAAGTGTGCATAAACATTTTTCCTTTTCTTTAGCTAGCTGGAAAACTTGCAGCCCGAGATTAAAAACCTGTCTGAGCGCCTTCGCTATGAAGTTTCTGTTCGTGGAAAACAACTGGGTTGGTCTGAAAAGGTGGCCAGGTAAGGTGGAGATAGTGTGTATATTACAAACCCCTTCCAGACTGTGGCACAGCAGAAGGGACAGTCCTACACACAACAGTCTTACAGAAAGATTCTGCCCTTGCCCAAAGCTGAGATTTTCTTGCCACTTCAACTGATTTGTATTTGTTATATTGCCCTTCAGAGCATATCTGGTTTAAAGCTCTGAATTTGCAATAGACTTACGATTACAGGGCTAAATCCAGGATTTTTTGTTGTTGTTGTCTTTACTTGTGGCCAAAGTTCCCTTAGCTATGATGGTATCTGAATATTGCTTGAATGGTTATGGTTGTGCCAATTAGTTAGTGTGATAGTGCACCCTGTGCAGTAGCAGTGTGTGATCTAAGCCAGGATGCTGACGATCACGTAACTGGCTGGTTGCCTCTGCACTGATGAAGTCATACCCTAGTTCAGGCAAAAAGCACTGTGAAATAGCATGTCAGATAAGTTACTGGTAGCTTTGTAACAGCTATTGTGAGAGGACTTCTTTCTTTTCTTTCTACAAGGTTCCACTATAAGAAGAATCTGCGGAGGATTGTGACAGAGCTGTACGTTCGAGACAACTGCCACCCCTTCAAAGCCACTCTGCTGGTGTGGGTGCAGGTTCCAATGTGGGTTTGCATGTCCCTCGCTTTGCGCAACTGCAGTGTTGGTGCCACAGGCTCAGAAGGTGATTCACCTGAACAGATACTCTCTTAACAGTCATTTTTGGTTCATTTACTGTTTTTATAGATGCGTTATTGCTTAAACAACACTGTTTCCTGAGCTTGACATATAAGCTGATAAAAAATCTACTCCACTACTAAGTTTTTAAACTTAATGTAGTTTAAGGATAGATAAATAGCTGATCAAGTTGAATTTTAAAAGCTTTGGTTTAGCCTGGAGAAGAGAAGCTGCATGGAGACCTCAGAGGAGCCTTCCAGTATCTGAAGGAGGACTACAAGGATGGCGGAGAGGGACTCTTCATCAGGGACTGTAGCAGTAGGACAAGGGGTGATGGGTTCAAACTGAAACAGGAGAAGTTTGGGTTAGATCTAAGAAAGAAGTTCATTACCGTGAGGGTGGTGAGGCACTGGCATAGGTTGCCCAGAGGTGTGGTAAATGCTTCATCCCTGGCAGCATTCAAGGCCAGGTTAGACAGAACCTTGGGCAACATGGTCTAGTGTGAGGTGTTCCTGTCCAGGCAGGGGTATTGGAACTGGATGATCTTAAGGTCCTTTCCAACCGTAAGTATTCTATGATTCTACAATTAGGTGCACTGTACACATTGTAGTAGATTAAACCACAGTTCATATGCCTGAAGAACTTGTGCCTGGACCAGACCTGGACTTTTCTTTGGTCTGTGCTCTTCCAGCAGGTGTTTGCATTAGCCAGAGCATCACTGAACTCAGCTCATGCGCTCCCATCATTTGGAATAGTGTTGAGCTTTGTGGGATGCTGCATTAAAAAGCAGTATCAGGGTCTGAGCTCTGGAAACACTGTGAGGCATTTTGTGAGGGTGTATGAGCATTTAATCATTTTGTGGTCTTTTGAAAACAGAGTTTACTGGGGAAAAAGGTTGTCTTGAAATTTTTATGGTTCAAAAGCATGTTTAGCAGGTGGTATTACCCTTGCTGCAGCGCATTCATCATTAATCTGTGGGTTTTTTTCCATGTGAAGTTTCATATGAAGTATTGTAGACAAGGTGTGTGGGGATTTTTTTTTTTAAGTAAAAATACGGATATTTTAGTTTTTTAGAAGAGAGTTTATAGTTTGTTCTTCTAAAAAAATATAACAGGTCATACAGTTACTAAGAAAAGTACAATTATTTCCAAACCACAAAGTATGTACTTGCTGGAGGTTATAGCATTGCGTATGTTTCTGATTGGTTTATAAGGTGGAGGTTGAAATCAGGCTAGGTTTTTTCACAGCTTTACCTGACCCAGTGGCTACCATGAGCCAACTTGGATCTCAGCTTTTATCTCCCACTGTTTCGTACTTCTGTTGGTAGCACATTGCCTTGACACACGATTTAAACTGAAGATTTCTGCTTTACTAGTATTTATTGCATAGTTAAAACATCACTAGAAACTTGGATGATTTGATTATAGTCCTGGGTTCAACTGTAACAGTTATTTTTCTCTTTCTTAGTATATAGTGCAGTGCTGTGTTTTTGTCTTTAGTCTGAGAACAATGCTGATAACACACCAGTTGTTTTAGTTGTTGCTAAGTAATGCTCAGTCCAATTAAGAACTTTTTAGTCTCATGCTCTGCCAGTGAGGAGGGGTATGGGAAGCTGGGAGGAAGCAGAGACAGGACACCTGACCCAAACTGGCCAAAGGGCTATTCCATACCACAGCACGTCATGCCCAGTGTATAAACTGGGGGGAGTTACCCAGGAGGTCCAGATCACTGCTTGGGTCGGGCTGGGTATCAGTCAGCAGGCAGTGAGCAATTGTATCCTCTCCTCTTTTTATTTCCCTTATTATTATCAGTGGTAGTAGCAGTAGTTTTGTATGGTACCTTAGTTACTGGACTGTTCTTATCTCAACCCGTGGGATTAACATTCTTTCGATTCTCCTCCCCATGCCCCTGGGAGCTTGGGGGGGAAGAAAGGGAGAGGGGGAGTGAGCAAGCGCCTGCTTGCTCAGTGGTTCTGATTTACCGGCTAAGCAGACATGACAGTTGTAACACTTGGTACAATTCTAACTAACCCGAGGTAGCAAATCATGCTTAATTCCATGTTTTCTTTGAATTTGTTGTAGTTCAGGAACAGTTCTCAGCAGGTGGAGTGCTGTGGTTCACAGACCTCACGGCACCAGACTCTACTTGGATTCTGCCAGTTTCACTTGGGCTTGTGAATCTGCTGATATTGGAGGTACGTTGGTGGAATGAATAGGATGATTGCAAATGGGTAGTTGTTTTTATAGAATTTTAACACTATTACTCAGTTACAAAACATGGCAACATGGGTAGTTTCAGATTATCACTGCTCAAAACGTGTTGGGCAGAGCTGAAAATTAACTTAATTGTATGTATTTGAATGTGTGGGTTCTTGTTTAGAGATGACAAATTCTCATGTGACCTGTCTCTGATAATTCATTGACTTTACTTGAGCCTCAGTAAAATTCAGTCTTGACTCTGAAGTTCCTCTTAAGAGTGACATTCTAATCAGCTTCCAGGGTATTAAGCATCCAAAAGCATATATGGGGTTTCTCTGTTTGTTCTGCCCCCTGTTACTTGTTACTGCCTTGTGGTCAAAAGTAACAATATTATGTTTTCTTAAGAAATTGAAAAAATCCAGAACTCTTGAATTACAGCAGTATGATTGAAATGGAAGATGTAAAACGGAAGTAAGACATGATCGAGAGCGCTGTGTTACAGGAAGCCCTTTGCCTTCTTTCTCATGTTAGTCATTTCCAAAAGAACTTGTTTATAACTCTGAGTTTCTCCTCTTTCAGATCTTTGCTGTGCAAAAAATGAAAGTTTCCAGGTTCCAGAAGCTTGTTACAAACTTCTTTCGAGTGGTGTCAGTAGTAATGATCCCTGTTGCTGCAACAGTCCCCTCTGTAAGTACAGACTATTGCTGGTGCCTCCATTAACCTGTGACTCTGGTATGTTCCTAGTGCTTCAAGAGCAGCCCAGATGCTTCTCTTTTTTGCTGCTCTTTTTTTAATACATCATTCTCTCTATTACAAGGTGTTTTGTCTATGTGTATGTTTAAATTCTTAGTAAGTTTGAAATGTTTCTCTCTAAGACGGAAGAACCTGCAAACTTAATGTTTCTAAACATCATTTTCACAAACTAGGGCTTGGAAAGACATTCAGAGCAGCTTAGTATCGTTTCTGTGATCTCAAAAGTGAGAGGAAAACTTTACATAGGGACATATAGACAAAATGTTTGCTTGCTGTAAGAAGAAAACAGCAGAGTTCATAAATCAGGGAATTTTCCACAATCTTATTAAAACACTTCTCACTTTACCAGGTGTTTTTCTACTTGTGAACATAAAAATAATTATCTAGTTGTTTGGCTCATCAACTTAGAATCGGAAACATAGAAGTTTTAAGCAAGTTTAATATGAATTAATTTGTGAACTGTTGTCAAGCTTCAGTGTAGATGATTCTTTTTCCCAGAGGAGATGAGAAAGAGTTAAAAATACATTTTCAGTGGAAGGCATTATTGTTATTGAGAGGAGTGGGTTTAGGTGAGTTCTTTTTCTGAGTAACTGGGAGTAAGCAGTGGCTGTGGTTCACGCCGAGTTGCTGAATTGGTTTCAAATGAGAACAGGGAGGCTGAACTAGGCTTGGTCTCATTGCAGTCCATGGCGTTGTACTGGCTGTCCTCCAGCTTCATGGGACTCTCACACAACCTGTTGCTGCGGTCTCCAGCCTTTCGCCGACTGTGTTGGATACCAAGGACCAAATCAGAATCAGATACTCCCTACAGGGATCTCCTGTCTGCCTTGGCTACCAAATACAGTTTCAAGAAATGATGTAGTTGGAAATCTCAGAAGAGCTGTCCCACAGATCTTGCAGGAGTAATTATGTTTTATTGAGATGTACTTATTTACTGTAAAATGTTGCAGCTGGAATTATATTTATTTTCCAAATAAAGCGCTGGCTGGCCATAAAGAATGACTGTGTGGCACAAGTGTGTGTTTATTGGGAAGTTTTGTCTCAGAATAGTTCAGCAATACAGGTTTCCCTCCTGAATTATCACAAGGAATTGTGCAGATTAGTTAAATAAAACTGGTTCATCTAGTGGAGCTTATCTGACCCATGGGCTAGTGAACAAGTTTTGGAATGAGGGAAAAGGCTAGATGAGCTGATACTGTAGTTATTGGTTTATTTAGTTAAGACCCCAGTGCAGATTGATTGGAAATCAGGTATAGTTGTTCAGTATCCATGTGGTTCTCAGTATCCGTGTGATACTTTCCATAGCAGTTCTGACAGCTCATTTCCTTTAACTGCAGAGTAAAGTGGTTGTCAGTCTCTTACGCATTTCATCTGGAATCAGGACAAGTTTCTTGTATCATTTCTGTGAGTGGCAGGGCTCTGTTTCTTCCTGGTCTCTTTGTGAATAAAATAGTGGCAGCTGCTTATTGTTCATACTAAAGTGAGACAACTAGCACCTTGAAAAAGAATGAATTACGATGAGAAACCGAATATTTGAATAATGTAAGAGTATTTTCAGGCTCACACCTCACCTTGTTCTGTAGACATCTTAAGTCAGCAGACATACATTGTTGGGAAACCCTGCACATGAATGTCCCTTGGAACAGAAGTCTGTGCAAGTCTTGTCTCATAAAACGTCATCGCTTTTCTTACAGAACCAGACATCGGGATCAAGGACACAGCCTTACCTGGATTTTTTGCTGTCAGGTGGCTGTCATAGTGCAGAGTCAGGATGGTTCATGTTTTAATTGTGAAAGCTGGTGCTCATTAATCTTTAATAATCAGAAAGTGGTATCTAAAATAACTCTTTTTTTTTTTTTTTTTTTTAACATTAGAAATATGTCCCTGCACTGGGAAAGAGAGAAGCAGGTGGAGTATCAGGGAGACATAACAAGCCAACAGTGACATGCCTTTGTTGTGGTGGAAAGAGTCTAATCTTCTGTGTTATTTCTTTTGTTAGTTTGTTTCCAATAGCCATGACCTTGAGCAAAAGAGGGAGTTGAAGGAGTTTATCGAGGCTGTCAACAGGACAGGGTTGTTTCTTCAGAAATGTTGTTTGGAATGAAATGTCCCTCAATTTCAGTCCTGATACCACACTTCAGATACTGTCTTTTACTGGATGTATTTTTGCTAGGGAAGTGCATGATATGTTTTCTCACACTTGAAAAACCCATATAAATTCTGTTTTCTTATTACATTTTATTTGAATTTAATATCATCATACGGCTCTTCAGACTGCAGTGTACCTGCTAGAGAGGACTGAATGGCAGCAGTAGCAGCTGGGCATGGTTTCTCACTGGTGGCAGGGTTGGTATCCTGGTCTGGTGGTGTTTCTTGGAGGAGTCACGTCCTGGCAGTGACCTGGCAAGGTGATAAAGTGCAAGTGAAATCCTGCCTTTTCCTGAGGTGGCTAGTTGTAGGAGGGAAGTTGTTATTCTCAGCAGTTCTTGAGGTTATATCTGGGTGCTCCTTCCAGTTGTGGGCTCCCCAGCATGGCACACGAGCGTACTGGAACCAGATCCAGGGGAGGGCTGGAAGCTGGAGCCTAGGGCGTGCTGAGAGAAATGAAGTTTTGCCCAGCCCATCAAGAGATGGCCCTGCAGAGCTAAAGGGGACATGTATCACTCTTTACAAGTGCTTAGTGTGAAATGGCAAAGCAGATGGAGCCAAACTCACCTTGGAAGTCCATAGAGGAAGGATGAGAGGCAACAGGGACAAGCTGGAAGACAAAAGTTTCAGAACTGATAGGTAAAAACCATGGTTTTTACCTCAAGGATGGTCCCACACCTGGTATCCTGGAGTGGGAAATTACGGGATCTACATCAGTGGGGGTACTTGAAGTGCCAACCAGACAAGGCCCTGAGGATCCTGCTTTAATGGGCCCTGCACAGAGCAGGAGCTGGACTAGAGACCTCCAAAATTCCCTTTCTAGGTGCATGGTTCTGTGCTGATGCTAGTGTCTTACCTGGAGAAATATCACAGATTATTAAAAAGAACAATTTTCAAGCATGCAACTGGGAGCAGAGAAATCAATTGGAGTAACTAAAGATGTTTTTGTTTGTGGAACAGATGTAAACAGTGATAATTACAAAGTGGAAGTTGTATTCACCCATTGGACTACAGAGCCCTGGGAGAGGTGGCTAGGGGCTCTGGAGCTCAGATAGCTTTTTCATCAATTCTCCAGGATAAAGGGGAGGACCTTAAAAAAGCTAGGTGCATTTGGCAGATTAATAAATGGTTAGAACAGTGGTGCCGTAGTCAGGGGTTTGGATATTTAAAACATGGGACTCAATTTGGGAGGCCAGGTCTACTGGAGACTGGTGGAGTTGGTCTTACAAGGGGAAGAGCTGTTTTGGTAGGAGACTTGCCAGGCTGGTCAAGAAAGCTTTAAACTAGATGTGTTGGGGTTAGGGGGGCATTGATCCATCCCAACACTCCCGGTCAGTTGCCAGCACCTAAAATAAATGCTTGGAGTGATGTAGAGATATTTCAGCTGCCCCAGCCATTGAGTTGGCTTCATTTGGAGCTCGGCTCAGATGCCTCTATACAAATGCCCGTAGTATGGGAAACAAACAAGGAATTTGACATGTGTGCAAGGCTACAGGAATACGATGTCACTGGTATCACAGAAGCATGGTGGGATGGCTCC